>NC_092334.1:242650000-242952500 GCF_046630445.1 Rutidosis leptorrhynchoides | reverse complement strand
ATAAATTCAAATGGGATTGAATTTAAAGTTAATGGTCACAGAGTTAAACATTACATACATGGTCCGATGGAAGTTGACAACGAAGTTAATCACAATTTCGACACCACAGCTAACTAAGTGTGGGGAGAATCAAGTCTTTAAAGGATAATATGTATTTATGTTAGAGTTAGATTGTCTGTTTTCGTGTAGTTCTCGAAAATGGAACCCGAATGGTCTTTCCCTAGTAGACCCTAAAGAACTAGTCTTCTCCCCCCATTCTGAATTTTTATTTTTTTTAGGAAATGAAGACTGCCTGTGAACTAAACCATGGTCTAATGCTACACGCTTTGATCACTAAACGTAATAATGACATACTTCCGAGTGAAATAGTATCAGTAATCAGAGAAAGAATGGACGGAGTTAGAAAAGAATCCAGATGCGAAGATAATAAGTTACAATTTGGTAAAGGAAAATCAAAATCCGCAGCGAAAAGAAGAGCACGGCACCTAGAAAGATGTCACAAATACGGAAAATGGTCACATGGAGGTAAATGTTCAAATAATCAAACCTATTCAAATACCGAATTTGTTACTTTATGCAGAGATGGACCGTTCATATGTTTAGAAGAAAAGACACTGAATGCTCGAGGTTACGCCTATGTAGCTATGGAAAACCAATTAAACCGACTATCTTATGAATGGGATCGATCATATAACTAAGAAATCTATTTCACAGGTATGTTTATACAGTTTTTATTTTATTTTTTTTTATTTTTAACCTTTTGATAATAAACGCTAATTTGTTCGCTATAAAGTATTAAATTGTTATTGAATAAAATTAGGTTTGGCGACCGAAATTATTGATATCATTCAAAAATTTATTACATCACTGCAAAATTTAACGTTTATTCTTAAGGTATAAATATCTTTAATCAATCAACCCAAAATATTTCAAAAATTCGTCATGAGTTAAATTAGGTCTTGGAACCGAAATTACTTTACCGAAAAAAGGGGCGCATATTTTTGATAATATTTGATTGATTAAAGTGGGATAAAAAGCGAAAAAAAGATTTTTAATTTTATTTTTACCATGTTTTTAAAATTAATATTTAAATCTTAAATTAATATTGTAAACTTTGTAAAAACATTATATTTAAAATTGTAAGTATTTGAAAATTTAATATAAGTTTGGTGTGAATTTATAATATGAATTTTTAAATTAAGTTTGGTGTGAATTTTTAATTTTTAAAATATGAATTTTAATTTTATGCATTTTAAATTTTAAGTTTGGTGTGAATTTTTAATATTAATTTTGAATTTTATATTTAAATTGTGTGAATTTAAAAACAAAAATTTACTTTATCTCATTAAGTTAAAAATATGATTTTTAAAATTCGTCGTAAGTTGAAGATTAGGTCTTTAAACCGAAATTGCTTTACCCAAGGGAGGGACGAGAACTTTTATTATCATAATTTTTAATCTTATTGAATTAAAGTATGCCAAAAACATTAAAAAACCCAAAAATCTTAGCTTTTAAAACAATCGCTACAAAAAGACAAATTTTAAAATTTTGTCGAAGGACGGACTAGGACATCGATCCGAAACGACCTCGTCCTAAATAACAAGGGAAACAAAATTTTAAAAGTAATTACTTAATTGTTTTAATTAGTATAAGATGTTAAAAAAAAAAAAAATAAATAAACAAACTCCGCGAGTCGCGGAGTTTGAAGGGTCCAAACACCGCGACTCGCGGGAGGACCAAAACTCAGAAAAAAATAAAAACGCAAGAACTGATCAGTCCACACCACAAAAACAGAAAATACAGCGAAATACTGCCGAAAAAACTCGAAAAAAACACCCCCAAAATCACAATTTTTAACCGTTAATCATCAAATCTTTTACTAAAATCATGTTGAGAAGGATGCTATCAAGGAATTACTCAAGAAAAACGGTAAATTTCTGCACCTAAACACCATTTAATCCGAAAATTAGTGTTCTTGAGTAATTTTTTCTCCAATTTGATTTTGATGCTTTTTAGTGTAATTATGCTTAAATTGCTTATGTATTATGCTTGTATAACCTAGATTGATGCTATTTAACATAATTAGAAGCCTTAAACTTCAAATTTTGAGTAATCTAGGGTTTGTGTTCTTGAGCAAATTTGGGGCATTTTGATATAAACAGGTTATGGCCGATTTTTTTCATGAATTGTTGCTAAATTAAGTAGTGTAACATGTTTAGGTAGTTAAATGATCCAAAATTTGAGCCTAAACATGATTTTGAGAATTAAAGTGGACTTTTTCAAGTCTAAAAATTCATGAACTTGATTTTTGAGAGATAATGCCATTTGAAACTTGTTTAATTGCTTGTAATGATTATTTTGACATGTTATTTGAGTTGAATGCTTATGAACTTGGCGAACATTTTCGTATATGCTTATTTGAAAAAGTGTAGATTTGATAAAAATGTGAAAATGAGCTTAAGTTTGATATAAATTGATCATGTCATTGTAATTATTTTGATTGATGATTTTGCTGACACAAATGCATATTTGGATGCACAAAAATTGTGTTTGATGTGTTTTGCAGACTGAAAGGGGTGAATCTTCATCCCAAGCTCGCAATGCTCCTGCTGAGAATGCGGAACAACAGGAGGTGGATAGCTACTACAAGCAAGATATACCTCATTCAGTCATGACATTTTCTGATATGCACTTGGAAGATTTGCACCCGAACCTGAGATTTGACAGACTTTGGATAGATTATCCAAAATACCAAAGGGGTTTGCATACTCTTCATTCTAAAGTTGTTGAGGTACCTAGGATCATAGAATGGGGACCATTAGAAGCTGTAGAATTGGCCGGGCCAATTAGGGAATTACTTGCACAGAGGTATGGTAATTCTACTTTTAATGACTGGGTACGTTTATTCACCATGCGTAGACCTGTATATAAAGTATGGTGTGAAGAATTGTTGTGTAGTATAGAATTAAATGATCGGGTAGCTAGTTTAACCGATCGATCTTTTATTAGATTTTTGTTAGGAGGTTCGATGCGTCACATGTCTTTACTAGACATGGCTCAGGCTTTACGTATATATACGCCTGAGGAGTTAGCATCTGCCGATTGTAGAGGGTTGATACTAAATGGTAGAAAGATATATGAAAATTTTGATACACATGGTGTATGGAGTCAAATGACAAGCCATCACCGATTCAAAGGGGGGAATTACTCTTATTTGGATATAGATAGAGCTGAATTAAGAGTGATTCATAGGTTTTTAGCTAATTCGATTACACAAAGAGGTAAGAACAAGGAAAAGGTAAATGAACAGGATTTGTTTTACCATATGTGTATTCGAGACCCACAAAGCGCTGTAAGTATACCTTATTGTGTGGGTTATTATTTATCAGCTATGGTTAGGGGGATGAGACCGCATAGCATAATAGGAGGTGGCATTTTTATTACTTTGATTGCTGAATATCTCGGTGTGGATATAAGTCGGGGGGATTATTAGTCGAAGAACCAGAACCCCGCGATACAATAGGTTTAAATGTATACCATGGTGCGAAAGTTTTGAAGAGGCGAAATAACGCCGCAGTACAATACCATGGTAGACATCCACAGGTTGAGAGAAACCAACAGCAAGGTAATGTAGGAGGGGGAAATGAAATGCAAGAAATGCAAAGGTTTATAGCTTCACAGGAGTACGAAAATGCTAGACAGAGAGCATTTGAAGATTGGCAAGTTCATCAAAATCAAATCATAGCTCATTGCCAACATATAGGTAGAAACTATATTCCTACTCCAAAACCCATATTCCCTCCCTGGTCTATAGAGATGCAACCACCGTATCCTTCGTATAACCCTGCCGAAGCATTTTATAGTACCTATGGTTATGCTTGGAACCCCTATTGGTATCAGTATCATCCCTAGTCTACTTAGTTTTATTTATTTTGTAATTTGTAATGTTGATACATTTAATACTTATGTTAATATTGTAATAGTTTTTATAATTTTCTAACTTTTATTCTTAGATTTTAATAATTTTTGAATGTGGGGTAATATACCAAACTTCAAAAATATATATATATGTTTGCAGTTTATCTTATGTACACAACAGGTTAAAACAACGCATTTTCAAAGACTGGCATTAAGTTCAGCAAAAGCAACTAATTTTGATGACAAGATGTAAAATATATGTGAAATAACAACAAGACGGAATGAACAAATGATGTGCACCATTTATCATTCAGCAAACAAACGCCAATATATTTGGAAACTTTGGTAAAATTTAATCATTTTCACACAAATCACCCTCAATAATTTAAATTGTTACTGATTTCTTGCAAATGAGGGCATTGCAAGATCTTAAGTGTGTGAAGGAGTTAAATTCTTTTGGATTTTAAAATTTTTACTTTATACACTTGGTTACCATTAAAAATACTAGTAAAGCAGTAGTTGTATTAGAATCTAGTACTCTCTGATAATAAAGAAAAGCCCTAGTCTTATATACTGACTACCCAATTCTAGAAAAAAAAAATTCAAAATTTTCAATTAAATGAACTCAAAATCATGTTTATACATATTTATGAACGATAAAACTAGGTTTTAACACCGAAATTATTGTTACCTCAGAGAGGACATAAATTGAGAAACAAACAAAAATGTTAAAATTCATTTAAAATGGAATAGAGGACAATAAAAAAGGAAAATAAAAGCCAAGTGTGGGAAAATTCTCCAAGTTATTCAAAACATATATCACATATTTTTGTACAAATAACTGAAAATACTTTTGCTTTGGACTAAACTAAAAAGTTTTACCTGATTTACTGTAAGAAAGATGGATCTACACGATGAATCAATTCCATCATTAAAAGGAAGTAAAGTCTTCCGAAAAAGACACGCGCTTCTTGATTTAGGTCAAGAAGTTGTCGTCCAGACCAGCTGTAGGTTGACGAAAAATCTAGAAAAGTCATCACTAAAATCAGCAGGAAATCCACGGACCTCAGCATTAAACAGGGTCTCCAAGTGGTCAGATTTATCCTAACCATGAGAAGGATTTATCTCGTACAATGGGGGGCACCATGCAAATTAGCTTGATAAGACTAATGAATCAGATCCCCAGAAAGGATAATCTCCTTAAAAGATCAAAAATCAGCTTTTAAGCCTGATATTACTCAATCCTTGAGATTGACCTTAAAGATTGAGAATTATAAACTCATGGAATTCAATGATATCTAAACTCGAGCTTGAACGAGAAAATATTTTGATCAAAATTACAAACCGATTTGTTTTCTGAAAACCCTATTTTCAATGCGTTCATTACCATTGAACGTAAAATCCTAGGAATTCACCTGGAATTCATTAGGTCACCTGAACCAAATCGGGTGTCAACCGTAAGAACGGTGGTTGCATAGTGGTCAAAGACAGGACCTTGTGCCAGACCAAAAAATTATAAGGGTGAGCTTTACTATTGCTCCTACCAAGGATAGTAATTGCGTCCGACACGTTATAGACCATAATTAAAAGCATGTCAGGGGACATTGCCTTAACAGTTGCTTGTTCAACGCTTTCCTTTACAAACCGAACGGTAGTTTACCGAAAGGTAATATACGGGACAAGTAAACTGGACGTGTTGCTTTCCAAATACAAGGTTAGCAAGTGGGTGACACAAAACCATAAGTTTTGAGCTAAAATTTTCAAATCTGAAACCCACCAAGCCCACAAAAATATTTTGCAAACACCGGTAAAGGGTTATTCCGGAAAACTTATCTAGGGTAAAAACTAGATTTAATTTTCAAAAGATCAAATGTTTTCATAAAGATCCAATTTCCTTAATGGATCTAAATTTTTATAGTCATGTGGGACTGTAAACCATATCGTTACTACCATTGTTTATACCGCCGTAAAGAAATCACTGATGTACAAAGTGTGAAGAATAAAGAAGTGATTCTAGTATTTAAAGACGATATTGCTTGAGGACAAGCAACGCTCAAGTGTGGGAATATTTGATAATGCTAAAAACGAACATATATTTCATAGCATTATTCCTCAAGAAAGACAAGCTTTTAGTTGCAATTGATCTATTTAAAAGTGATATTCGTTTAAATAATAAAAGGTGAAGACAAAAGACAGATTCGACGAATTGAAGACGCAAACGACCAAAAAGCTCAAAAGTACAAAATACAATCAAAGAGGTTCCAATTATTGATAAGAAACGTCTCGAAATTACAAGAGTGCTTGATTCAAAACGCAAAGTACAAGATATTAAATTGTACGCAAGGACGTTCGAAAATCTGGAACCAGGACATGAGTCAACTCTCAACGCTCAACGCAACGGACTAAAAATTACAAGTCAACTATGCACATAAATATAATATAATATTTAAATAATTCTTATAATTATTTATATATTATATAAATAATAAAAATCCGTCGGCAAGAAAGACTCCAAACTGGAGTGAGCTGTATTTACAAACTCCGCGACTCGCGGAGTTTGAAGGCAAAAAGGGCCGCGAGTCGCGGAGTATCCCTGAACTCAATTCCCTATAAAGCCAACCAAATTCTGATCATTTTTCATCATCTAATATCTATCTCTCTCTCTATATATACGTAAAAATATATACGTAAAAATATATATATATATATATATATATATATATATATATATATATATATATATATATATATATATATATATATATATATATATATATATACAACACTTATAGGCAGTGTACCTAATCGTACAGTAGTGTAGTTTTTAGTAAGTCCGGTTCATTCCGAATGGAGCTAGCTAAGTTTAACGCTATAATTATTTTAAGCTATAATTGTAAATATATATATATATATATATATATATATATATATGTATATATATATATATATATATATATATATATATATATATATATATATATATATATATATATATAAGTAGTAATAATTATTATAAAAAGGGGTTTTACCGTTTAATGACCGGTTTGTCGATTTTATGTCTTAAGTCACAATTAAAACCTAATGTAAAATATTAAAAATAAAAATAACTTAATTTAAAGCGTAAAGTAAATGACGATAATAAAAGTGTGATAATTAAAAAGTGCAATAAATAAAATGACGATAAATAAAATTGCGATAATTAAAAAGTACGATAATTAAAACTGCGATAAGATATGAAATAAATGAATTATGCTTATTTAAACTTCCGTAATCATTATGTTCGACGTGTTGATTTTAATTTATTACCATGGGTAAATTGTCCTTTGTCCTGGATTATTCGATATGTCCATCTGGTGTTTGTCCATAACAGTCCATCAGTCATAAATATAAAGTGCGAGTGTCCTCGTCAAATTATCCTTATATCCGAAGTCAAATATTCCAACTAATTGGGGATTCGAACCGTAACAAGGTCTTAATACTTTGTTTAATGAATACACCAGGTTATCGACTGCGTATAATCCAAGGTTTTACTACTTTGTTAACAATTACACCAATTACCCTTGAATGTAATCCACCCCTGTTTTAATGAGTCCATTAACTATTAATCCAACCCCGTATCCGGTAAAATGAACGATAATTCGTATTTATAGATATCCCGCCCACCGTACCCGATTAAGCGTATGTGGTTATATATAGATACGTCAAATTGTAATCTTTATATTAAATTAACGAGGTATCGTTTAGTTAATATAAAACCCAATAGTAGCTCATAGTCCAATTTCCACAAGTGTCATTCTTTTGTCCAAACCCCAATTATGGTACAAAGCCTAATTACCCCGTCTTTAATATTTAGCCCAACATCACGATTATTTCGGCTTAAATAAGCATAATAATAACTTAGCTACGAGACATTAATTTAAAATGGTTGAACATAACTTACAATGATTAATAATAGCGTAGCATTACACGGACAGAATTTTAACTTACAAACTTACAACATTCGCTAACATAACCTTATTATTATTAATCTTAAATTAAAATTAAAATTATAAATATAAATATATAAATATATATATATATATATATATATATATATATATATATATATTTATGAGAGAGATTGATAAAGGAGTACATCTGTAAGACCCAAATATTTATTGTACATAATGTATTTATGGTGTACGATACGTGTATGAAGTGTACGAAGCATGTACGTGTTGTTTGCTCGAACGTCGAAGGAAACTGGACGTTGTGTGAAGTGACAAGGTGTGTACGTATCTTTTCAACCCCAAATAAAGTTTGTGTTGATGTTTCAAAGCCTTACCATTGGAAAGGAAATCTTATTACGTTTCCAACGATATTTGATTCATCGAAAACGGAGCTACGGTCAAAAAGTTATGGCCAAAACAAGTTTCTGAAAACTGACCTGCAGGTTGGAGCGGCGCTCCACCATTTGGAGCGGCGCGCCGATTGCTGCTGATGCAATTTTCAACCTTTTTAAAAGGCTTAAATGAGGGGTACTTTGGTCTTTTCATTTAGGGTCGGTTTAGGGTCACCAAAACTGATCTAGAACTCCATTGGAGCTCATTTCTCACCGACACAAACACTCTCATCCACATCTAGAGAGAGAGGAAGAGTTCTAGAGTGAGAGAGCTTGAATTAGAGAAGAAGGAGCTTGAATTAATCAAAGTCTCGGGTTTTAAAGTTGTTCACCTCGTTCCTAGCTACGTTTTGGTTGTTGTGGTAAGTTCTAACTCCGAATTTTATTGTTTGATTTGATATTCAAAGTTAGGGTTTGAACTTAAATTGTTAAGAAACCCATTTAAACTCATGAAGTGAGTTTAGTGATGCTAGTAATCAGGTTTATAGTTAGTTTTGGTGGATTTTGGGTTGGTGAACAAATTGGCCTTGATTAGGACTTGTAATTGGGTTTAATCACTAGGTTTAGTGATTATGGAAGTGTTGAAACACTTTTAGGTGTGTTTGGTTGACTAATTTTGACTAGAGTCAAAATTAGGGTTTGGTGATGATTATGACCCAATTGTCGATTTAATAAGGTTTATAAACTTAAAATGGATTAAGTTGAAGTATAAAACCGGGTTAAATATGTTTTGGTGTCAAAACTTGTAATTGGTGAGATTTTGACTTTATGGGTCAAAATTAGGGTTTATGGGTGATTTTGAGAACGATAAGTGTTTAACACTTGTGTTCGGGTTTAATTGGCATATTAGGACCATTCTCACTTGTGTTAGTGATAATTGGTTAGTTTGGGCACGGTTTGTGCTTGGAAGTGCATTTGGGTCAAAATCGCACTAGTTGTCAATTTGGGTTGATTTGTATATCCACCCTAATTGTGTTACTTGTTATGTGATAAATGGATTAGGTACATTCCATCGGCAATTGCAGATTATTCTGTAGCATTCTTCAAGGCGACAAGGTGAGTGTTAATATCCTATATGCATATGTATGTGTAGGATGGGTGCGGGTCGGGAGAAGGGGTTCTCGCTTGTAGAGCTCGCTTCTCGTATAGGTGGAATTGTTGGACTTGTGTATAGGTCCAATTGGCACGGTTGTGCATTTTGGTTGACCACGTTGGCGAGGTGCACACTTTGTGTGTACGTTATCACATGGGCGTGTGATGTGGACTTATATAACCCCAATGACGAAGGGTTAATATAGTGAGTGGAATAATTATATGTGTAGGTATATAATGTATCTATTTGTTGTAGCGTGAAATGCGTAGTGTCGAGGTGTTAAGACACCACGTTTCACGTGACGAGTGAAGCATCGAGGTGTTAAGATGCCACTCGGGGTGAAGCATCGAGGTGTTAAGATGCCACCTAGGGGTGTAGTGTCGAGGTGTTAAGACACCACTCCATAAAATAATGAGTGAATCATCGAGGTGTTAAGATGCCACTCGGGGTGAAGTGCCGAGGTGTTAAGGTGCCACCTAGGGGTGTAGTGTCGAGGTGTTAAGACACCACTCCGTAAAATAATGAGTGAAGCATTGAGGTGTTAAGATGCCACTCGTGGTGAAGTGCCAAGGTGTTAAGGTGCCACCCTAGGGGTTAGTGATACGAGGTGTTAAGTACCCTAACGGATGTTATGCACATCGATGACTTGTTTCGCGAAGTCATTCCCTTGCGAAGATTTGGTTAACCATGGTTATTGTGATGTAAGCGTAAGCAATTATGCTATTCGAGATATATATATATATATATATATATATATATATATATATATATATATATATATATATATATATATATATATATATATATATATATATATATATATATATTGTATACGTATAATGTTGTTTATATTAATGAATTTTTGTGATGTAGCTAACCCTCCGGGTGTGGCTTATTGGCGTTGTTCACATCATCGTTGGTGAACTCACTTTATTTATTGTTAGCTTGTTGCTTAGTGATGTTACGGTATGCTTAGACTAGCTTGCCTTTATGCTTGGATGCTTCGGTATGCGGTATTTGATATTTGTGTGGCGTGTCCATTTTATACATATATATGTATGTAGTATGTTATCATTCACTAAGCGTTAGCTTACCCTCTCGTTGTTTACCTTTTTATAGATTTGCATGGATGCGGTGGCTCGGGTAAGCGTGGGACTAGTGGACTCGCGTAGTTGCTTTAGAAGGCTTGCTTTTAGATTGATTAGGATTGGGTAGCGTATCCCCAATCGCCATGCTCGGCTTTATTTTGTGTTAATAGTCGTGTGATTAAAAACTTGTATTTTCGTATGAAAGTCGTAAAACGGCCGATGTGGGCCCGGCCTCGTAAAACTTATTTTATGAATGGAACGTGTTAGTTTTTCATATATGAATAGGTTGTGAAAAGGGATTTGTCTAAATACGTCGGGAAGTGGTCAAACATTTTCGCATTTCATGACTTTTTGGACAGGCCAGTTTGGCGCGCCGCGCGGCCATATGGCGGGCCGCGCCATATGCTGTTCCAGCAATTCTTTTTTTATTTCGCGTTATTGGTTGGTTAACGGGTTGGGTTGTTACAAGTGGTATCAGAGCATGGTCTAAGAGATTTAGGTGACTTGAGATAGGTGCCTAGACTTAGACTTCTGTATGTGCTTTAATTGTTTTTGGACTTGTAGGATTACGGGTCGGAATGGGTTATAGTTAGTGCCTTGTTTGTAAGTGGACTAACGTTTATATTAGTAATACGGATATTATTAATATACTTTTGTGTTGTGATAATAATTCTCGCGTGTGTTTATATCGTGTAGAATTTTATTTGTGTTTGTTTATATCATCGAGCGAGGCGGTCGTTGTACTAACAAGTTGATACGGCGTGTATGCGTAATAAGGACTTGCAAACCTTATTACGGGTGCAAATCATGTCTAACAAGTGATGTACGATGAGTGTTTTGCAAGATGGGATGGTGTTGTACGTGTGGTATATACGTTCGTGATCTAATCGTTTGCATCCCTTAGAATGAAAACGGAAGATGGGTGCGGAACGAGTGAGCCAATTCACGAAGGGAAGGATGAGTTAACGTTAAAGATTGAGGCTGTGTTTGAACAATATGTCTCGGTTTTCACCGGCAAGGTTAGAGAAGTAACCAAGGAGTTGGTCGAAGGACAAATGACGGAAATGGTCCGAGACCAAGTGACTAAAGTTGTAAAGGAAGAGTTTGAAAAGAGGTTTCCCAAGCCTCGAGGTAGTGATGGTGAAGATGTACTTGCAAGGTTAGGATTACATGGTGCTCATGGTAAGAGTGCACGAAGTACGCCTGAAGGCGTCGGGAATGTGAAGAAGAAGAGTAAGAAGGGTTACAAGCTCACGTGCTTTAAGTGTGGGGAACGGGGTCATTTGGCACAAGATTGTACAGTGGTGCCTTTAGACTCAATCAGGTGTTTCATTTGTCGGATGAAGGGACACCGAAAGTCAGAGTGTTCCGAATCGCCATGCGATCGGGTTAGGAGGTTAGAGCGTGAATACATGATGGGAAGTGGAGCACGGAAGCCCAACAGTTCTACATCAGGTACTTTTAGTACGAAATTATATGTTGTTCGTTTGTAATAACATGCGGTATGTGCGTAAGTCTTAGCTAAACTTTATTCTCCGTTGGAGATAATTCGTAGCAAGCGGGCGGTTTACGTTTATGGTTCCGGTTTGCTCTCAGCAGAGTGTATAAGTGGTGTGTTGTGCCTTGATCCTATGGTGCGAATCCTTGGGTGCTTAAGCATTTTGGTTGGTATCTAAGCTCGGTTGAGTGAGACCCTTAAAGTCTCAATGGTGTTGTGCATGTTATTGATATGGGTGACGTTCCTAATGGAAGTACCCTATGGTGACGTTTGATTGTCGGGCGAAGGGCATAAGACTTGGTGCAACCAAGCATTTCCTTAGTATTTGGGAAATGTTTCTACCAAATCATGGAAATGGGTTTTGGTGTTCGGTCGTTAAGCGCGTGTTCGCTTTCGTGTTGAAGTTGATGAACCATGAGGTTCGTCGGGTGGATTGAAACTCTTGAAATCGAGTGTTGATCTCGATGTATGTTGGTAAAGGAGTCTACGTGACGCGACATTAGGTGCCTTTTTATACCTACTAGCGTGGTGTTCGACTCCGATTGTGTTGCGGTTACATTGTACTTAGGGTACCGAAGTGAAACCCTTAGGTACATGAGTGATCGGGTGAAATTCGATAAACTAAAGCAATTGGATGATTGCGATTGTATAGTTCGTGTAATTTGTGGTACACTTTTCGTTCGAAGTGTTTAAGGATAGGTTAGGATCCTTGGTATGCTCAAAGTTGGAGCAAGACATGGTGATGGGCCGTGTGAACCCAATTATTTGTAAAGTCTACCTTTGGTTGCATGGTACGGGTGTACGAGATGCGGATATGGAACGTAGTTCCAAGTGGGGGAGTTACACTCCCGCACGCGGAGGTTTTAGTGTGAGATTTCGGACAATGCTTTTGGTAGATCCGAAATTTGTGTCGGGACCTAGATTTGGTCGATTTGTGGTAGAGTACAATTTCGGTTAAATTGTACCTATGATTTAGGATTTGAATTATCACCAAGGTAGTAATGTGGTAAATCTCGTTGAGAGATAATGGACGGGTATGGTGTGCAAGGTAAAATCCCTCGGTTAAGGGATGTGCGTATCGGATCCTCTTTTTGAGAATTAATGTTTTGTGCCTATGTTTGATATAGGTGGTTCTTGCTCGACTGTGTGAATGGTTAGTGGTATCCGTTAGGATTCACTATGGCGTAGCAGAGCGCGATGTTACGCTACTCATCGTTCGAGGCCAAAAGGGCGTTGATTGATGAAGCATGACCTTCGGGGTCCGCTGACTTCATCATGGTATTGGTGATTGATGAAGAATGACCTTCAGGGTCCGCTGACTTCATCATGGGATCGTTGATTGGTGAAGCATGACCTTCGGGGTCCGCTGACTTCATCATGGGTGTAGTGTTATATCGGTGAAGCATGACCGTTGATGGGGTCCGCTGACTTCATCCGGTGTTGAGATTTGAGAAGTGGGTCGCGTGTAGTTTTCTTCCAGCCTTCATGTTATTGGATATGTGATCTATTGGTTGTTTTATACGCTAATGGTGGGGTCGTAAGGACCACGTTGTGTGAACTAACGGTAGTTTTTTACGCCGATGGTGGGGTCGTGGGGACCATGTCGTGGGATTAGTGAGGCGATAGCCGTGTTTCACTCACATGTTGTTACGGGTGTGACAATAGTCAATTTTGTACACCTTAGGTTTAGCGTTGCCATAGTCATTTTGGGCGCTTTTGGTTTTAGCCGTTGCTTATGATGTTAGGATAGTGGCATATTGGTTGTATTGCGCACTACAAAGGATGTTTAGTGGTAAGTGTAATCCGTAAAGATTCATGTGGTTCGATCCTCAACGTTCGGATCGTTGACTTTAGGTTGAGACTTGGTCACTTTTAGAATTGTTCTTGGTAAAGGTACGCTAAGGAATTGATATCTCGGTACGAGGTTGGTTGAGTTTTTCCCGATATGGGGAAAAGAGCAGGGTTTAGTACTCGGATAGTGGTTTTGATAAATCACGGTTGACGATTTTGTTGTTAAAGGTGATTCATTGGGAAGAATTGTCTAGGAAAGTTCGGATTGGAACTTAGGATTGAGGGTCGTTGAGTAGTTCCGGATTGGTTAAGTGGAGAAGATCACGAGGACGTGATCGAGTTTAAGTGGGGGAGAGTCGTAAGACCCAAATATTTATTGTACATAATGTATTTATGGTGTACGATACGTGTATGAAGTGTACGAATCATGTACGTGTTGTTTGCTCGAACGTCGAAGGAAACTGGACGTTGTCTGAAGTGAGAAGGTGTGTACGTATCTTTTCAACCCTAAATAAAGTTTTTGTTGATGTTTCAAAGCCTTACCATTGGAAAGGAAATCTTATTACGTTTCCAACGATATTTGATTCATCGAAAACGGAGCTACGGTCAAAAAGTTATGGCCAAAACAAGTTTCTGAAAACTGACCTGCAGGTTGGAGCGGCGCTCCACCATTTGGCGCAGCGCGCCGATTGCTGCTGATGCAATTTTCAGCCTTTTTAAAAGGCTTAAATGAGGGATACTTTGGTCTTTTCATTTAGGGTCGGTTTAGGGTCACCAAAACTGATCTAGAACTCCATTGGAGCTCATTTCTCACCCACACAAACACTCTCATCCACATCTAGAGAGAGAGGAAGAGTTCTAGAGTGAGAGAGCTTGAATTGGAGAAGAAGGAGCTTGAATTGATCAAAGTCTCGGGTTTTAAAGTTGTTCACCTCGTTCCTAGCTACGTTTTGGTTGTTGTGGTAAGTTCTAACTCCGAATTTCATTGTTTTATTTGATATTCAAAGTTAGGGTTTGAACTTAAATTGTTAAGAAACCCATTTAAACTCATGAAGTGAGTTTAGTGATGCTAGTAATCGGTTTTATAGTTAGTGTTGGTGGATTTTGGGTTGGTGAACAAATTGGCCTTGATTATGACTTGTAATTGGGTTTAATCACTAGGTTTAGTGATTATGGAAGTGTTGAAACACTTTTAGGTGTGTTTGGTTGACTAATTTTGACTAGAGTCAAAATTAGGGTTTGGTGATGATTATGACCCAATTGTCGATTTAATAAGGTTTATAAATTTAAAATGGATTAAGTTGAAGTATAAAACCGGGTTAAATATGTTTTGGTGTCAAAACTTGTAATTGGTGAGATTTTGACTTTATGGGTCAAAATTAGGGTTTATGGGCGATTTTGAGAACGATAAGTGTTTAACACTTGTGTTCGGGGTTAATTGGCATATTAGGACCATTCTCACTTGTGTTAGGGATAATTGGTTAGTTTGGGCACGGTTTGTGCTTGGAAGTGCATTTGGGTCAAAATCGCACTAGTTGTCAATTTGGGTTAATTTATATATCCACCCTAATTGTGTTACTTGTTATGTGATAAATGGATTAGGTACATTCCATCGGCGATTGCGGATTATTCGGTAGCATTCTTCAAGGCGACAAGGTGAGTGTTAATATCCTATATGCATATGTATGTGTAGGATGGGTGCGGGTCGGGAGAATGGGTTCTCGCTTGTAGAGCTCGCTTCTCGTATAGGTGGAATTGTTGGACTTGTGTATAGGTCCAATTGGCACGGTTGTGCATTTTGGTTGACCACGTTGGTGAGGTGCACACTTTGTGTGTACGTTATCACATGGGCGTGTGATGTGGACTTATATAACCCCAATGACGAAGGGTTAATATAGTGAGTGGAATAATTATATTAGTAGGTATATAATGTATCTATTTGTTGTAGCGTGAAATGCGTAGTGTCGAGGTGTTAAGACACCACGTGACGAGTGAAGCATCGAGGTGTTAAGATGCCACTCGGGGTGAAGCATCGAGGTGTTAAGATGCCACCTAGGGGTGTAGTGTCGAGGTGTTAAGACACCACTCTGTAAAATAATGAGTGAAGCATCGAGGTGTTAAGATGTCACTCGGGGTGAAGTTCCGAGGTGTTAAGGTGCCACCTAGGGGTGTAGTGTCGAGGTGTTAAGACGCCACTCCGTAAAATAATGAGTGAAGCATCGAGGTGTTAAGATGCCACTCGGGGTGAAGTGTCGAGGTGTTAAGGTTCCACCCTAGGGGTTAGTGATACGAGGTGTTAAGTACCCTAACGGATGTTATGAACATCGATGACTTGTTTCGCGAAGTCATTCCCTTGCGAAGATTTGGTTAACCATGGTTATTGTGATGTAAGCGTAAGCAATTATGCTATTCGAGATATTTATATATATATATATATATATATATATATATATATATATATATATATACATATATATATATATATATATATTGTATACGTATAATGTTGTTTATATTAATGAATTGTTGTGATGTAGCTAACCCTACGGGTGTGGCTTATTGGCGTTGTTCACATCAACGTTGGTGAACTCACTTTATTTATTGTTAGCTTGTTGCTTAGTGATGTTACAGTATGCTTAGACTTGCTTGCCTTTATGCTTGGATGCTTCGGTATGCGGTATTTGATATTTGTGTGGCGTGTCCATTTTATACATATATATGTATGTAGTATGTTATCATTCACTAAGCGTTAGCTTACCCTCTCGTTGTTTACCTTTTTATAGATTTGCATGGATGCGGTGGCTCGGGTAAGCGAGGGACTAGTGGACTCGCGTAGTTGCTTTAGAAGGCTTGCTTTTGGATTGATTAGGATTGGGTAGCGTATCCCCAATCGCCATGCTCGGCTTTATTTTGTGTTAATAGTCGTGTGATTGAAAACTTGTATTTTCGTATGAAAGTCGTAAAACGGTCGATGTGGGCCCGGCCTCGTAAAACTTATTTTATGAATGGAACGTGTTAGTTTTTCATATATGAATAGGTTGTGAAAAGCGTTTTGTCTAAATACGTCGGGAAGTGGTCAAACATTTTCGCATTTCATGACTTTTTGGACAGGCCAGTTTGGCGCGCCGCGCCATATGCTGTTCCAGCAATTTTTTTTTATTTCGCGTTATTGGTTGGTTAACGGGTTGGGTTGTTACAGCATCATTCGTCCGAAAAACTGTTGAATTTATAGATGTGGCCAAGCTCCTGGCCTCATGCGATCACATGAGTTTTCTTCATGCTGGCCATGCAATCGCATGGCCGTCAAATACTGGTCACAATTCATTTTAAATGTGGGCTGCTGTGATTAATTTAATATATAATATAATATATATAATTTTATATAATTATATATATATATATATATATTATATTCTTGTGCATAGTTGACTCGTAATTTTAGCTCCGTTGCGTCGCGCGTTGATAGTTGGTTCATGTCCCGGTTCTGGATTTTTGAACGTCCATTCGTACTATTTAATATCTTGTACTTTGCGTTTTGCGGCTCGTACTCTTGTAACTTTTAGACGTTTCTCATCAATAAATTGAACCTCGTGGATTGTACTTTGTATTTTTTAGCGTTTTGATCATTTGCGTCTTCAAATCGTCAAATCTGTCTTTTATCTTCACCTTTTATTATTTAAACGAATATTACTTGTAAATAGAACAATTGCAACTAAAAGCTTGTCTTTCTTGAGGGATAATGCTATGAAATATATGTTAGTTTTTAGCATTATCAAATATTCCCACACTTGAGCGTTGCTTGTCCTCAAGCAATATAGTCTTGATATAAAATACTAGAATCACTTCTTTATTCTTCACACATTGTACATCAGTGATTTCGATTTGGCGGTATAAAAAATGATAGTAACGTTGTGGTTACAGTCCCACATGACTATGAAAATTTAGATCCTTAAGGAAATTGGATCTTTATGAAAACATTTGATATTTTGAAAATACAATCTAGCTTTTACCCTAGATAAGTTTTTCGGAATAACCCTTCACCGGTGTTTGCGAAATTGTTTTTGTGGGTTTTGTGGGTTTCAGATTTGAAAATTTTAGCTCAAAACTTATGGTTTTGTGTCACCCACTTGCTAACCTTGTATTAGGAAAGCAACACGTCCAGTATACTTGCTCCATGTATTACCTTTCGGTAAACTACCGTTCGGTTGTAAAGGAAAGCGTTGAACAAGCAACTGTTAAGGCAATGTCCCGTGACATGCTTTTGATTATGGTCTATATCGTGTCGGATGCAATTACTATCCTTTGTAGGAGCAATAGTAAAGATCACCCTATAGTTTTTTGGTCTGGCACAAGGTCCTGTCTTTGACCATGCTATGCAACCACTGTTCTTACGGTTGACACCCAATTTGGTTCAGGTGACCTAATGAATTCCAGGTGAATTCCTAGGATTTTACGTTCAATGGTAATGAACGCATTGAAAATAGGTTTTCAGAAAACAAATCGGATTGTAATTTGATCAAAATATTTTCTCGTTCAAGCTCGAGTTTAGATATCATTGAATTCCATGAGTTTGAATTCTCAATCTTTAAGGTCAATCTCAAGGATTGAGTAATATCATTCTTAAAAGCTGATTTTTGATCTTTAAGTAGATTATCCTTTCTGGGGATCTGATTCATTAGTCTTATAATCTAATTTTCACGGTACCCACCATTGTACGAGACATTTCCTCTCATGGTTAGGATAAGTCTGACCACTTGGCGACCCTGTTTGATGCTGAGGTCCGTGAATTTCTAGCTGATTTTTGAGTAAACTTTTCAAGGTTTTTCGTAGACTCTACAACTGGTCTGGATGACAACTTCCTGACCTAAATCAAGAAGCGCGTGTATTTTTCTCTCGGAAGACTTTACTTCCTTTTAAATTTCATTTATATTACAATAAACTGGGTAAAACTGATTAATATTGTCCAAAACAAAAGTATCTTTAATTATTTGTACAAAAATATGTGATATATGTTCTAAATAACTTGGTAAATTTTTCCCACACTTGGCTTTTATTTTCCTTTCTTTGCCTTTTTATTTTCCTCTATTCCATTTTAAATGAATTCTAACATTTTGGGTTGTTTCTCAAATTATGTCCTTTCCGAGGTAACAATAATTTCGGTGTTAACACCTAGTTTTATCGTTCATAAATATGTATAAACATGATTTTGAGTTCATTTAGTTGAAAATTTTGAAAAATTTTACTAGAATTGGGTAGTCAGTATATAAGACTAGGGTTGTTCTTTATTATCAGAGAGCACTAGATTCTAATACAACTACTGCGTTACTAGTATTTTTAATGGTAACCAAGTGTTTAAATTTAAAATTTTAAAAATCTGAAAGAATTTAACCCCTTCCCACACTTAAGATATTGCAATGCCCTCATTTGCAAGAAATCAGTACAATTTAAATTATTGAGGGTGATTAGTTTAGAAAAATGATTAAATTTTACCAAAGTTTCCAAATATATTGGCGTTTGTTTGTTAAATGATAAATGGTGCACATCATTTGTTCATTCCGTCTTGCTGTTACATCATATTTGTTTTTCGTTTTGTCGTCAAAATTAGTAGCTTTTACTGAACTTAATGCCAGTCTTTGAAAGTTCGCTGTTTTACCCTGTCGTGTACAATTGACAATATACATACATACAAATAATAACATGCATGGTAATTTGAAATGGGACTTAACATCCCACTTTCAAATTATAAATACGAAATATTAGTAACAAAATAAAAAAAAAATAGTTAAAAAATTACATAAAAGTATCACAATATTATATGTTTTAAACATAAGTAAATAAAAATAATAAAAAATAAAAATCACTAACGGGAACTGTATCAATCTGGATAGGGGTTCTAGTTCATGTCGTCGGTCGGGTTCCACGGTTGGTTATAGGTGTGCTGATAGGCTTGGTTGGAGTCGTAGAGAGTAAATGGTGGTCGCATATTGGGCTGGTGTGGCGGATAGTAAGCAGGTCGGGTCGGTACGTAGTTATTTGGTACCTGAGGTGATAGCTGGCTCATGATCTGATGCTGATGATAGTGCCATCTATTATGCTATCGTTGCCTGGAATGCTCGTACACATTCTCGGTGTGCCACTGCTCGTACTGACTATGTCTAGCCTTGTTTGTCATTTCTACCTCATCTATACGCTGGTAAACGTCAGTAACAGCCTCTCTAATGACATCTCTAATGTCATCCGCTTCCTCCATTTCCTCATCTGAACCTCTCTCTACCTGTGGATGAGGGCCCTAATATGGTACTGCCTGATTGCGTCTGCTCTTTAATACCTTTGCACATTGATAGACCCGCAATCCTAAAGTCTCATCCTGTTCCCTACATACCAGCATCGGACCCCTTTGATCCCTATCTACACCTAAATACTCTCCAATGAGAGTAACAAAAATACATCTTCCTATTATTCCCCCGTCCTGTATACCTTCCACCATTTTGGAAAGATAAAAACCAACACAATAGGGGACATTAACAAAGCTTCTAGTGTTTCGAATACACTTAAGGTAAAATAAATCGTGTAGAGTCATTTTCTCCTTGTTGTTACCTCTTTGTATAATCGAATTAGCTAAAAATCTATGTATAATACGAAGCTCTGCTTTGTTAATATCTAAATAGGAGTGTCTTCCTCCCCGCGAAAAAACATTATAATTTGACATACGCCTCCAGACGGCGTGCGCGTCAAAATTCCTATCTACCCTCTCTCTATGATAAATCAAATTTGTACAATCAGGTAATATGTAACACCCCGTTTTTCCCCGTACATGATTTATAGGTGTATTGTGTATGTACGACAGGCGTATGAAGGGTTCGATACATGTTTGGGTGTTAAAGTCTTGTATGCGAGAAAATGTGTCAAGCCACGTTGGGTGTCGCGGCGTGACAAAGGGAGCCGCGGCGCGGCGTTTCAAATAAATCCAGATCAGAAAGCTTGTTAACAAAGTCACCAGTTCGAGGCAATCGTCGCGGCGCGACGAATTAGGCCGCGGCGCGGCGAATGGTGTGAACTGGCACCAGATTCTTGTAAATTTAAATGAAGTTCAAGGGCAATTTGGTCTTTTCGCGTTTGAGCCAGATTTGAGGATTTAACCTCATCCATTCATTTCATTTCTCATTTTAATTTCCCTTTTCTTTTCATTTTTCCTCTCAAACTCAAACACCCATTTGATTTCAAAAGAATTTTTGGAAAGGAAGGATCGGGAGTTGATCCTTGGCGTAGTTGACAAGTGTGTTCTCCTCGTTCTTAGCTACACGGTGATACTAGTGGTAAGCTCTAACTCCGAAATTCATTTTCGTGTTCATCATTCAAGTTTAGGGCTTTTGATTGTATGATTCATAGGTGAAACCCATTTAGTTGTTAATTGAAGGTTAACACCAAGATTCGGGTTTTTTGTTGTTAATGTCGGGTTTTGGGTTTGGTGTGCAAGTTCATGCTTGTAAGACTTGTAAATGGTGTATAATCACTAGTATTAGTGATTATTGAGGTTTTAGGGACATTTAGGGTTCTTGGAGTTGACTAATTTTGACTAGAGCCAAAATTAGGGTTTGGTGATAATTTTGACCCGATTGTTGATTTATTAAGGTTTATAAACTTAAAATGGATTAAGTTGAAGTATTAAACCGAGTTAAATGTGTTTTGGTGTCAAGACTTGTAAACGGCGAGATTTTGACTTAATGGGTCAAAATTAGGGTTTTGGTGTCAAAATGGGTGAGACATGTGTTTAACACTTGTGTTTGGGTTTACTTGGCATATTAGGACCATTTTCACCCGTGTTAGTAATTATTGGTTAGTTTGGGCGCGGTTTGTACTTGGAATTACATTTGGGTCGAATTTGCACTAAGTGTCAAATTGGGTTGGTTTGTAAATCCAATCTAAGTGTGTTGTTGAATTTGTGATAATGGAATAGGTAGTTTCCATTGACGAGTTGCGGATTACTTGGTTGCATTCATCAAGGCTTAAGGTGAGTGTTAATATCCTATATGCATATGTATGTGTAGGATGGGTGCGGGTCGGGTGAAGTGGTTCTCGGTTATAGAGCTCACTTCACATATAGGTGGATTGATGGACTTGTGTGTAGGTCCAATTGGCACGGTTGTGCGTTTTGGATCACCACCTTTGACGAGGTACACACCTTGCGTGTACTCTATCACATGGGCGTGTGATGTGGATTATATAACCCCAATGGCGAAGGGTTAATATTGTGAGTGGAATAATTATGCGTGTACGTATATAATGTATTTATTTGTGTAGTATGAATGTGGTATTGTCGCGGTGTTCAAGACACCACATTCTAAGTAACGAGTAGTAGTGTCGCGGTGTTTAAGACACTACTCATTGTTTGATTGGCATGTGGTATTGTCGCGGTGGTTAAGACACCACATTGTCATGGGAGTGGAATTGTCGCGGTGTTCAAGACACCACTCATTATTTTGATTGACGTGTGGATTCGTCGCGGTGTTTAAGACGCCACATTGTCATGGGGGTGAATTAGTCGCGGTGTTTAAGACATCACCCGGGGGATTAGTGATTACGCGGTGTTTAAGTAACGCTAATGGATGTTACGAACTCCGACGGTCTCTTACGAGTATCGTTCCCTTGTACGATTGGTTAACCATGGTTATTGTGTTGTAAGCGTAAACAAATTATGTTATTCGAGAGATATATACATATATATACATATATATTGTATACATATAATGTTGTATTGTCGTGTTGTAGCTAACCCTCCGGGTGTAGCTTATTGGCATTGTTCACATCGTTGTTGGAAAACTTATATTTTGTTGATGTATCTTTAGCTCATTGCTTAGTGATCTTACGGTATGCTTAGACTAGCTTGCCTTTATGTTTGGATGCTCCGGTATGCGGTATTTGCTATTTTGTGGCGTGTCCATTTTATGCATATATATGTATGTAGTATATTCTCACTCACTAAGCGTTAGCTTACCCTCTCGTTGTTGATATTTTTATAGGTTCGCATGCTTGGCGGCTCGGGTAAGCTTGGGAATTAGAGATCTCGGCTAGGTTGCTTTAGAAGATCTTGCTTTTGGACTCGATTAGGATTTGGGTAGCGTAGTCCCAAATCACCATGCTCGATTTTGTGTAAACGTAACTAGTCGGGTCATAATGATTATAACAGGTTTACGATTTAATTAATGAACCATTGTATTAAGGAGTTTAAATCATTAATGTATGTTTTAAGTTCGATGAACTTACTTTGATAACAAATACGTTTTGGAATATGTGTAACGGGACCTAAAGTATTATTTAACGCGTATTAAAAGGAAAAAATTTTATGGGCCGGTTTTAATACGGGTTGGGTTGTTTCATAATAGTAATTCAGCGGGAGTGTAAATCTGTAAAGCCCTGGCCATGTCCAGCATGGACATCCTGTACATCCTACGGCCAAGTAAAAATCTAAGAAAACTCTTATCATCTAACCTATTTACATCCTTATTAAATGATATAGTACTCATAAGCTCAACACACCACTCTTTATATACAGGCCTACGAGTAGTAAATAAACGTTCCCAATCGGGAAAAGAAGAGCTGCCATACCTTTGGATTAGATGCTGCCTAACTGGGTTAGCTAGGTGGACCCTTTCCAAAGGCTCCCAATCGATTACGCTTGGTACTTCCACATTTTTCGTTACCAGTTTAAATTTGTTACTTTGGTACGTCGGGTAATCTCTCCAACTTCTATCAATCCTTAAATTGGGATGCAAATATTCTTCATGAATTGTTAGGTGTTCTACTATATGGTGAACGGGAAATACTACGTAAGTAATAAAAAATTGTAGATCCAGTTCATAGTATGGTACTCATTGATCAGGTTATTGTTGTTATTCCTGTTGTTGCTCCGGTTCGTGATATTGCATCTCTGGCTGTGGTTCTGGAGCAGGTTGCCTAGATGATGATGATGCACCATCAGTATCGGTATTTCTCTGCAAAACACATTAAACACAAAATTTGTGCATCCAAATATGCATTAGTGTTAGCAAAATAACAAGTTAAAACAATTACAATAACATGTTTAATCCATATTAAACTCATACTCATATTCATATTTTTATCAATTCTACACTTTTTCAAATAAGCATATATGAAAATATTTACAAAGTTCATAAGCATTCAACTCAAATAACATATTAAAATAACCATTACTAGTAATTAAACAAGTTTCAAATGGCATTTACATCAATTTAATCAAGTTCATGAATTTTAGACTTAAAAATTCCACTTTAATTCTCAAAAATCATGTTTAGGATCAAATTTTGGATCATTTAGCTACCTAAACATGTTACACTACTTAATTTAGCAATAATTCATGACAAAAATCGGACATAATCTGTTTATATCAAAAAGCCCCAAATTGCTCAAGAACACAAACCATAGATTTCTAAAAATGTTGAAGTTTTTGGCTTCAAATCATGTTAAATAGCATCAATCTAGGTTATACATGCATAATATACTAACAATTTAACTCTAATTACACTAAAAATTATCAAACTAATATTATTGAAAATAATTGAAATTATCACAAAAATTATGAAATTTATGAGTTTAGGGGTGAAATCTTTACCTTTTTGCTTCCCCATCTGAGAAAAGGCATGATTGTAGCGAATTATTGTGAGAAATTTGGTTGATTTTGGTGAAAAATTGGTGATTTTAGCGGTGTTTTTGTGCATATGTTCGTGTATGTGTGTGTTTGAAAGTGAGAGAAACAGAGCTGTCGACTGGAACTTATGTTCCTGACCAGATATCCAGTGCCATGCGATCGCATGGCTTGACAGTTCAAACCCCATACGATCGCATGGGGTCAGGTATTTTTTTTTTTTAAAAAACTTTAACTAATGAAACAAATAATTAAATTACTTAAAATTTTGTTTCTTTTAAGAATGAGGGCGTTTCGGATCGTTGTTCTAGTTCGTCCCTCGACAAAATTTTAAAATTTGTCATTTTAAAGCGATTGTTTTAAAAGCAAAGATTTTTGGGTTTTTTTTATGTTATTGCATACTTTAGATCAATGAGATTAAAAATAATGATAATAAAATTTCTCGTCCCTCCCTTGGGTAAAGCAATTTCAGTTCAACGACCTAGTCTTCAACTCACGACGAATTTTAAATATCAAAATTTTAACTTAATGAAATAAAGTAAATTTTTGTTTTTAAATTCACACCAAACTTAAATTTAAAATGAATAAAATTAAAAATTCATATTAATATTATTAATATTTTTATACATTAATTTTATAAACTTATATTCAAAATATTAAATTTTTTTTAAAATATTTAAAATCTTAAATATATAGGTTTTAAAAATTTACAATAATAATAATTTAATATTAATTTAAAAACAAGGTAAAAATTGAAATTAAAAATCTTTTTGATCTTTTATCCCACTTTAATCAATCAAATATTATCAAAAATATACGCCCCTCTTTTGGGTAAAGTAATTTCGGCTATTTTACCTAGTTTTACTCCTGACGAATTTCTGAAATATTTTGAATTGATTGATTAAAGATATTTATACCTTAAGAATAAACGGTAAATTTCGCAGTGATGTAATAAATTTTTTTATGATATCAATAATTTTGGTTTCGCATACCTAATTTTATTGAATATCAATTTAATACTTTATAGCGAACGATTCAGCGTTTATTATCAAAAGGTTAAAAGCAATAAATAAAAACAATAATAAAAACCGTACATACTTACCTATGAAATAGAATTCTCAGAGACTTGCTTTAGCCGACTCATAGGAGAGTCGTATGATTTGGTTTTCCATAGCTACATAAGCGTAACCTCGATTCTTCAATAACTTTTCTTCTAAACATATGAACGGTCATTCTCTGCATAGAGTAACAAATTCGGTATTTGAATATGTTTGATTGTTCGAACATTTACCTTCGTGTGACCATTTTCCGCATTTATGACATCTTTCAAGGTGTCGTGCTCTTCTTTTTGTTGCGGATTTCGATTTTCCTTTACCAAAATGTATCTTATGATGATCTTTCCTGAGTTCTTTCCTTACTTCGTCCATTTTTCCTCTTATGAATGATACCAGTTCACTCGGGAAGATGTTATTATTACGTTTGGTAATCATAGCGTGTAGTAGTAGACCATAGTTCAGATCAAAGGAATTCTTCATTTCGTAAAATCTAAAAGAAATAAAAATTCAGAATGGAGGGAGAAGACTAGTTCTTTAGGGTGTGCTAGGGAAAGACCATTAGGATTCCATTTTCGGAACTACACAAAAACAGAATATCTAACTCTAACAGAAATATATATTATCCTTAAAAAGACTTGATTCTCCCCACACTTAGTTAGCTTTAGTGTTGAAATTGTGATTAATTTCATTGTCAACTTACATTGGACTATGTATGTAATGTTTAACTCTGTGACCATTAACTTTAAATTCAATCCCATTTGAATTTATTAACTCTCTTGTTCCATATGAGAAAACTCTTTTGACTATGAATGGTCTAGACCATCTTGATTTCAATTTTCTAGGAAATAGCTTGAATCGTGAATTGAAAAGAAGGACTATGTCTCCTTCCTTAAATTCTTTTGAACTTCTGATTCTTTTATCATGTCATTTCTTCGTTCTTTCCTTATAGATTAACGAATTTTCTTATGCTTCATGTCTTAATTCTTCTAATTCGTTTAGTTGACTTAACCGTGGACGTCCGGCTTCATGTAAATCAAGATTACATGTCTTTAAAGCCCAAAATGCTTTGTACTCAATTTCTACTGGAAGGTGACATGCTTTTTCATAAATGAGTTTAAAAGGTGTGGTACCAATTGGAGTTTTGTAGGCTGTTCTAAAAGCCCAGAGTGCATCCTCTAATTTCATGGACCATTCCTTCGGATTTGATCCTACGGTTTTCTCTAGAATACGTTTTAATGCTCGGTTGGTATTTTCAACTTCTCCACTTTTTTGTGGATGATAAGCGGTTGAGATTTTATGAGTTACTCCATATCTTTTGAGAACTTTATCAAGTTGATTATTACAAAAATGAGTACCCCGATCACTTATTAAAGCTTTCGGTGTTCCGAACCTTGCAAAAATACGTTTTAAGAAGTTGACTACAACTCGTGCATCGTTAGTTGGAAGAGCTTGTGCTTCCGCCCATTTAGATACATAATCAATGGCAACGAGAATGTAGATATTATTGTGAGATTTTGGAAATAGACCCATAAAGTCAATACGCCAAACGTCAAAAACTTCACATACTTGAATGACATTTTGTGGCATTTCATCACGTTGACTTATTTTTCCGGCCCTTTGACAAGCATCACAGGATTTACAAAGAAGGTGTGCGTCTTTGAAAATTTTAGGCCAATAGAATCCGGCGTCGTAGACTTTTATTGCGGTAAGTTGAGGCCCATAATGCCCTCCTGTTGGTCCTGTGTGACAATGGCTTAAGATTTGACTGGCTTCATCTCCGAATACACATCGGCATATTATTCCATCGGGACAACTTTTAAACAAATGTGGATCTTCCCAGAAATAGTGTATTATATCACTAAAGAATTTCTTTCGTTTTTGGTACGACAACCCTTTTTCAAGGAATCCACATACTAAGTAGTTTGCATTGTCTGCAAACCATGGAATTTCATTATAATCAATCTTCAAAAGATATTCATCAGGAAAGTTATCTTGTATAGCCGATTCATTTAGAACTTCTAATTCAGGATTTTCAAGACGAGAAAGATGATCAGCGGCGAGATTTTCTGCTCCCTTTTTGTCTCGGATTTCAATATCGAACTCTTGTAAGAGTAAGATCTAACGGATTAATTATGGTGTGGCATCTTATTTTGAAAATAGGTATCCAAGAGCAGAATGGTCGGTATAGACCACCGTTTTTGCTAGAACGAGATATGAACGAAATTTGTCAAAAGCAAAGACAATAGCAAGGAGTTCTTTTTCAGTAGTTGTGTAATTCGTTTGTGATCCTTGTAACGTCTTACTAGCGTAATAAATAGGTTGAAATAATTTTCAATCCTTTGTCCTAAAACGGCTCCCATTGCAAAATCACTTGCATCGCACATGAGTTCAAACGGTAGATTCCAATTTGGAGTTATCATGATCGGCGAATTAGTGAGTTTTTCTTTAAGAATATTAAAAAATTTGATGCATTCATCCGAAAAGATGAATGGAGCATCCTTTTCTAGGAGTTTATTCATAGGAGTGGCAATTTTAGAAAAATCTTTTATGAAACGTCGGTAAAAACTGGCATGCCCTAGAAAACTCCTAACTCCTCTAACATTGGTGAGATGTGGAAGTTTAGCAATTACATCTACTTTAGCTCTATCCACTTCTATTCCTTCCTTTGAGATTTTATGATGAAGAACGATGCCTTCTTTAACCATGAAATGGCATTTCTCCCAATTAAGAACTAGATTTGATTGCTCGCATCTAATAAACATTCGTTCAAGATTAACTAGACATGATTCAAATGTATCACCGAAGACTGAAAAGTCATCCATGAATACTTCCATGCATTCTTCTATCATGTCGTGAAAAATAGCCATCATGCACCTTTGAAAGGTTGCAGGGTCGTTGCAAAGTCCAAATGGCATGCGTTTGTAAGCAAAAGTACCATAAGGGCACATGAACGTGGTTTTCTCTTGGTCCTTGGGTGCGATTGGAATTTGAAAGTATCCGGAGAAACCGTCTAGAAAACAATAGTAACTGTTTCTGGCTAATCTTTCCAACATTTGATCAATGAAAGGTAGGGGAAAGTGATCTTTTCTGGTGGCGTCATTTAATTTTCTATAATCAATACAAACACGCCATCATGTTACAGTCCTTGTAGAAATAAGCTCATTTTTTTCATTTGTGATGACAGTCATGCCACCCTTCTTAGGTACACATTGAACTGAGCTTACCCATGGACTATCAGAGATTGGATAAATTAAACCTGCATCTAGTAGTTTAATAATTTCTTTCTTAACAACATCTTGCATGTTAGGATTTAGTCTTCGTTGGAGTTGCACGTACGTTTTATGACCTTCTTCCATAAGGATTTTATGTTTGTAATACGAAGGACTTATGCTTTAATATCATGAATCTTCCATGCAATAGCTGGTTTATGAGCTTTTAACACAGAAATGAGTTGAGATTTTTCATTTTCCGTAAGAGAATACGATATTATTACAGGTAATTCAGATTCACCATGTAAATAAGCGTATTCCAAATGGTTTGGAAGTGGCTTTAACTCTAATGTCGGTGGTTCTTCTATCGATGATTTGTATCGATATCTGTCTTCTTCTTTTAGCATTTGAATTTATTCTATTGTTGGTTCATATCCATTAGCCATGAGTGCGGCTAACATTTCAGCTTCATCAATTGGTTCAGTTCCTTCTCCTAAAGAACATTCTCCTGTTCCTTGTAATTCTGGAAATTCTTCAAACAATTCTGCATGTGAATCTATAGTTTGAATATAATTACATGTATCTTCTGCAGATTGCGGTTGTTGCATGGCTCTATCAACAGAAAAGGTAACACTCTCGTCCTCTATACTTAGGGTCAGTTTCTTACCGAACACGTCTATTATTGCTTTAGCCGTGTTTAAGAATGGTCTTCCTAATATGAGAGGAACTCGAGAATCTTCTTCCATGTCCAGAATAACAAAATCTACTGGAAATACTAAAGTACTAACTTTAACTAGCATGTTCTCCATTATCCCTCTAGGATATTTTAGTGATCGATCGGCTAGTTGTATGCTTATTCGTGTTGGTTTCAATTCTCCAAGGTCTAGTTTAGCGTATAGTGAATACGGCATTAAATTTATACTAGCACCTAAGTCTGCCAATGCTTCTATTGAACTAAGGCTACCCAGAAAACATGGAATTGTGAAACTTCCTGGATCAGAGAGTTTTTCTGGTATCTTATTCAACAACACTGCAGAACAATTAGCATTCATAGTAACAGCCGAGAGTTCTTCCATTTTCTTTCTATTTGTGATTAGATCTTTCAGAAATTTAGCATATCTAGGCATTCCTGAAATCACATCAATGAAAGGAAGATTTACATTTATTTGTTTAAACATATCTAAAAATTTGGATTGCTCGGCTTCAAGTCTTTCTTTTCTCATTTTACTCGGGTAAGGAAGTGGTGGTTGGTATGGTTTAACATAAGGTTTAGCCTTAACTGTGTTATCTTCATTAACCTTTTCAACTACCGGTTCTGATTCTTTATCTTGTTCAGGCTGTGGTGCCTGTGTAGTAGGAATAGAGTCATCAGAAATTACAGGTATTTCAGGTGGTTCAAGTGTAATACCACTTCTTGTGGTAATAGCTTTAGCTGTTTCATTCCGGGGGTTAGCATTTGTATCGCTAGGTAGACTTCCCGGGTTTCTTTCACCTATCAACCTTGCTAGGTTTCTCACTTCTTGTTCCAGATTTTGAATAGAAGCTTGTTGATTTCTAAATGCTTGAGCATTTTGTTCATTGGTTTGTTTCTGAGATGTGAAAAATTGCGTTTGAGATTCAACTAGCTTCGACATCATGTCTTCTAGGTTTGGCTTTTTATCATCGGTTTGTGGTCCTCCACACTGCTCACAACTAATTAGTATTGTATGAATATCTTTAGTCATCTTTTCCATTCTGTAAGACCCGAATATTTGTATTGTACATATGTGTATAAAAGTTACTCAAGTTTGGGGTTTTTGTTGCACATAATTAAAAAGACAAAAGATGCTGAACTGGGAGGTCGCGCGCCGCGTGGCTAGGTGGCGCGCTGCGCCATCTGTCTGCGACAGATTCTCCTCTTCTTTTAAAATAGATATTTTGAGAGCAATTGTGTAATTTCACTTTGGGGCCGAATTTAATACCCTAGATCAGTTTTGGGGAGCTCATTTACTACTCCCACAATAACCTTATCTCCTCTAATTGAATTTTAGTGAGAGAGTGCAATCCTTGAGAGAGAGCTCCATTAAAGGGTGAAAAAGGTTGAATCGGGTCTTGATGCAAGTTTTAAAGTCGTTCATCTAGTCGATAGCTACGTGGTGATTGTGTTGGTAAGTTATAAAACCCAATTTCGTACTTTAATTGCTTTAAGGGTTAGGTTTTGGGCTAGTGATAAACCAAAGACCCATCTTGTTAGTATTTTGGGGATTTTGGGTGAATATGGGTTATGAAGGCTCATTGATGACTAACCTAGGGTTGAATGTGTTAATTGGACTTTTGAGTCTTAAATTTAGTTAGTTAGTGCTAGAACACTTTAATAATATGTAAATGGGTGTTATTGGGTATGGATGACCCAAATGGGTGTGTTGACCTTGAAATGGGTCAAATGAGTCTTTAATGACCTAAGTGGCCTAGCAATTATGAAAACGAGTTAGCCTTGTGATCTAAATGTGTTTTAAACCCATCTTGACGAATGATTAGGGTTTTGTTGTGTGTTGACCCAATTTAGGGTTAAGGGTGCAAATGGGTTGAAATTGCACCATTGGGTCAAAATGGCTTAGAATGGTGAAAGGGTTTGGTTGACCGACTTGAGTTTGCGTTTGATGATGTGTATAATATGATAGGTACGTTACTTTGAGGTCTTGCAAGCTCGGGTATCTTTTCACAAGACTTTGAGGTGAGTGGAATAATTATATGCGTATGTATATAATGTATCTATTTGTTGTAGCGTGAAAGGTGTAGTGTTGAGGTGTTAAGACACCACGTTTCACGTGAAGAGTGTAGCATCGAGGTGTTAAGATGCCACTCGGGTGTAGCATCGAGGTGTTAAGATGCCACCTAGGAGTGTAGTGTCGAAGTGTTAAGACACCACTCTGTAAAATAATGAGTGATGCATCGAGGTGTTAAGATGCCACTCGGGGTGATGTACCGAGGTGTTAAGGTGCCACCCTAGGGGTTAGTGGTGCGAGGTGTTAAGTGCCCTAACGGATGTTGTGAACACCGATGGCGTTTTCGCGAGCGTCGTTCCCTTGTACTATTGGTTAACCATGGTTATTTGTGTTGTAAGCATATTATATTATTCGAGTTATATTCATATGTGGTTGTTATGCTAGCTTGTAGTATTGGTGATTTATAGCTCGTTATTGTGACGGTAAGCTAAATGTGTATGCTAGCGTGTTTGCGGTTTGGTGTGTAAGTGTATGTAAGTAGGTATAATTATATATGTATTCATATAATTATTGCATTCACTAAGTTTTGCTTACCCTCTCGTTGTTTACCATTTTATAGGTTCGGTTTTGGACAAGGGTAAGGGCATCGTTTTGGACTAGAGATCCCGCTTGATGCTAGGGGACGCTTTTAGCTTTAGTCGCTCTTGGAGTTTGACCGATAGTTGGGTAATTTAATCCCAAACGCCATGCTCATTGTGTAGTTTGGAACTTAAACTTTTTGGTGGTCGAAACTCGTAAATTGTATTAAACTCGTAAAACGGCCGATGTGGGCCCCACTTGTAAAACATCATTTTTATGTTTGAATCGTGATAGTTTTACATATTTGAATGTGTGGTTAAAAGCGTGTCATCTAAAAATATTGGGAACTAGCCGATCTTTTTCGCATTTTAAAACTTTCCGGACAGACCACTTGGCGCGCCGCGCCCCTACCTGGCGCGCCGCGCGGGTATGCTGCACAGGAAATTTTTTTTTTTTGTATTTTCCCGTGGTTTGGTCGAGGTTTGGTTTGGGTCGTTACAAGTGGTATCAGAGCATGGTCTAAGGGATTAAGGTGACTTGAGATAGGCGCATAGACTTAGACTTTTTGTGTGCGTGTTTATGCGGGACTTGTAGGACTTTGGGTCGGATCAGGATGATTAGTGCATAGGTTTATGTGAACTAATCATGCGCTATTTGTTGTGTTGTGTTTAGCAATCATCAAGCGAGATGGACGTTGTACTAGCGAGTTAACGCGACGTGCTCGCGTAGTAATGACTAGCTACCATCACTACGAGTGCAAATCTCGTCAAACAAGTAATGTACGACGATTGTTGAGCGAGATGGAGTAGTGTGGCGTATATGTATGTATATATGTAATCTGTCCTTCCGTTTTGTGGTTTAACCTAATTTGTTTTATAGAATGAAGACGAGAAACGGTCCCGAACATGATAACGGAAGTACAAGCGGGGACGCCGAGTTCTCAACCAAGGTCGAGGCCATCTTTAAGAAGTTAAAATCGGATTTTCTTGCGGACGTTCGAAAGGTCTTCCAAGATTCGGTTGATGAGCAAATAACCGATCTAATTAATGAACGAATGAAGGCCACTATCGAAGAGGCCCTTGACGCTAGGAATATCTACCCTCGCGGTGAAGGAGGTGAAGGAAGGCGGGACTTCCACTACAAGAACTTCAAGGATGCTTAACCCCCGATGTTCAATGGGGTGCGGGATCCTTTAAAAAGTACATGTTGGATCTCTGATATTGAGGGAGCTTTCCGTACCGCGGAATGTCCTCCCGAAAGGAAGACGAGGTATGGTTCTAGCATGTTACGCGAAGAAGCTAAGTTGTGGTGGGACGATAAAATCAACTTGTATGGTGAAGAACAATGTATGGGCTTGACATGGGAGGAGTTCAAGAAAGAATTTTTCAGAGAATACCGAACTTCATCCGATCTCGATAGAATCCGGGACGAGTTGCACCATTTGCAACAAGGTTCCATGGATTTGGTTACCCTCAAGTCTACATTCTTGGCAAAGACTCGTTTTTGCCCGGAATATGTGGGTGATGATCACAAGCTCATGAAGGATTTCTACCGTACTTTGAATGATGAGTACAAGGGGAAGATTAGTCGGGGTATGGCTAAGTCTTTTGATGAATTGTTCCAGTTGGCTCGGGGTTTTGAGCCGGAGGTTTCAAGAAAGAGTGATTTCATGTTTTCCAAAAGAAAGTTTGAAGGTTCTAGTTACTCTAACGCCTCAAGCAAGAAGAGCAAGAGCAAGAGGGGGGCCGAAAGTGTCAATAGTGCGAAGAAGGGCACTACCTGCGGGTTTTCTTATACGTGCTACAACTGTGGGCAACCTGGTCATATGGCTCGTGAGTGTCCGAAACCACCTTCCGGAAACAAAATCACTTGTTTTAATTGCGGCAAAGAGGGGCATAAGAAGCCAGAGTGTCCCGATTTGCGAAATGATAATGTGAAGCGGTTAGAGAAGGCGGCGGGTACGGCTAGGGGTCGCAACTACTTGATGACTAATGATGAAGCCAAACAATCGAACGAAGTTGTCTCAGGTACTTTCATGGTTAATTCTAATCCGGCGAGGATTCTTTTTGATAGCGGTGCAAATTTGTCGTTTGTGTCTCCTAAATTTGTGCCTAAACTTGATAGACCATTAGCTAAGTTGAGTCATCCAGTAGAAGTCAAAATAGCGAACGGCAAGACGGTGCTAGTGGTTGATGTGTGTGAAAATTGTGATGTTGTTTTTGGTGCCGAAACCTTTAAAATTAATCTTATTCCAATGACCTTGGGCGACTTTGATATTGTCGTTGGTATGGATTGGCTTGATCGTTATAGAGCCGATATTGCATGTCATGATAAGTTTATTCATGTGAAGACCCCAAGTGGGGGAGAGTTGATTATTCATGGTGATAGGCGGGGGAGACCGGTGCCGATATGCACTTTTGCACGGGCACATCGTCATGTTGTTATCGGCGGCATGGCTTTCCTTGCTCATGTTGTTGATACTTGTAATGAGCCGCCACCCATTCGTGGAATTCCGGTTGTTAGTGATTTCGAAGACGTTTTTCCGGACGAATTATCGGGTGTTCCGGCGGAAAGACAAGTTGAATTTCGCATCGAGTTGGTTCCGGGGGCTACCCCCATTGCTAAAACTCCTTATCGTTTAGCGCCAACGGAGATGCAAGAGTTGTTAAATCAAATTCAAGAATTGCTCGAGAAGGGTTTTATTCGACCGAGTGCTTCACCGTGGGGCGCTCCGGTGTTATTTGTGAAGAAGAAAGATGGTAGTATGCGTATGTGCATTGATTACCGTGAGTTGAATAAAGTGACAATCAAGAATCGTTATCCATTACCTAGGATTGTCGATTTATTTGATCAACTTCAAGGTGCAACGTATTTCTCTAAGATCGACCTACGGTTCGGCTATCACCAAATGCGGGTCCGTGAGGAAGATATTGAGAAAACGGCTTTTAGAACGCGGTATGGGCATTTTGAGTTTGTGGTGATGCCTTTTGGCCTTACGAATGCACCGGCGGCATTCATGGATCTTATAAACCGAGTGTGCCAACCAATGTTGGACAAGTCGGTAATAGTGTTCATTGACGACATACTAGTCTACTCGAAAAGTATGAACGAGCATGAACGTCATTTGCGTGAAGTATTGAAGACGCTACGAAAGGAGAAATTGTATGCAAAGTTCTCCAAATGTGAATTTTGGCTAAGGAAAGTTCAATTCCTTGGTCATATTGTGAACGAATACGGTATTCAAGTAGATCCAGGGAAGATCGAGACGGTGAAGAGTTGGGGACGACCGACTACGCCTACGGAAATCCGAAGGTTTCTCGGATTGGCCGGTTATTATCGTCGATTTATCCAAGACTTTTCTAAGATTGCTTCTCCATTAACGAACTTGACGAGGAAGAATGCTAAGTTTAATTGGGAGAACGAGCAAAAAATTGCTTTTCAATTGTTAAAAGAGAAGTTGTGTCAAGCTCCGGTGTTAGTGTTGCCGGAAGGGGTAGAAGACATGGTGGTTTATTGTGATGCTTCCTTAAATGGGCTCGGGAGTGTTCTTATGCAATGGGGTAAAGTTATTGCTTATGCCTCTCGACAATTAAAGGAACACGAAACGAGGTACCCGACTCATGATCTTGAAATGGCGGCGGTGGTACATGCGTTGAAAATTTGGCGACATTACTTGTATGGTGTCAAGTGTATGATATATTCGGATCATAAGAATTTGAAACATCTTTTCACTCAAAGAGATTTGAATTATCGTCAACGTAGGTGGATGGATGTGGTGAAAGACTACGATTGTGAGATACATTACCATCCGGGTAAGGCGAACGTGATCGCGGATGCGTTGAGTCGAAAGAGTCAACACCTGGCGATAAAAGTAGGATCGTTACGTTTGATTATTTCCAACGATTTTCTTGAGAAGCTTGGTGAGATACAAATTGAGGCTTATGTTCACAACAAGCATGCGGAGCGAATCGTGGGCCAATCGGAGTTTATTACTATGGGTCCTCGTGGTTTGTTGTCTTTTCAAGGAAGGGTGTGGGTGCCTAAGATGGGTAATTACTGACGGGTGCTACTTGATGAAGCACATAAGTCAAAATATTCCATTCATCCGGGCGCGACGAAAATGTATCATGACTTGAAGAAAGATTATTGGTGGCCGGGCATGAAACGTGATGTTGTGAAGTATGTTGAACAATGTGTCACGTGTTTACAAGTAAAAGCCGAACACCAAAAGCCGTATGGTAAGTTGTAACCGTTAGAAATCCCGAAATGGAAATGGGAGCACATTACCATGGATTTCATTACAAAGTTACCTAAAACGGCGAGAACCCAATTTGATTCGATTTGGGTTATAGTTGACCGATTGACAAAAAGCGCTTTGTTTCTTCCCATTAAAGAAGCGATAGCGTCGGAGACCTTGGCTAAGTTATTTATCAAGGAAGTGGTCTCGCGACATGGGGTTCCTATATCTATTATTTCGGATCGAGATACCCGTTTTACATCTCGGTTTTGGGAAAAGTTTCATGAAGATATGGGTATGCAATTGAAGTTGAGCACGGCGTATCATCCTCAAACGTCAAACCGAACGTACGAATCAAACTTTGGAAGATATGCTACGGGCGTGCATCATTGACTTCGGTGGTAGTTGGGATGAGCATTTGCCTTTGGTGGAATTCTCGCACAATAATAGTTATCATACTAGTATCGGGATGCCACCTTATGAAATGCTTTATGGGCGTAGGTGCCGAACTCTCGTTTGTTGAGGAGAAGTGGGTCAAAGAGAGATCGGAAGAACCGATTTGGTTTTAGAGACTAATAGCAAGATCAATTTGATTCGGGAACATTTAAAGAAGGCTCAAGATAGGTAAAAGTCGTATGCCGATAGACGTAGGCGATTGATTGAGTTCCAAGAAGGCGATATGGTGATGCTTAAGGTTTCGCCATGGAAGGGTATTATTCGATTTCGAAAACGGGGAAAGTTAGCTCCTCGGTTTATTGGGCCATTCAAGGTTTTAGCTCGTGTTGGTGAAGTTGCATATCGATTGGAATTACCCGAAGAGCTTGCGGGGATCCATAATACATTTCATGTTTCCCACCTCCGTAAGTGTCTTGTGGATGATTCCTCATGGATGCCTTTAGACGAGATCGAGCTAAACAACAAGTTAGAATATGTCGAGGAACCGATTGCTATCCTTGACGAGAAGGTGAAAATGTTGAGGAATAAAGAGGTGAGGACCTTTAAGGTTCAATGGCAACGAAGTAAAGGTTCCGAGTTCACTTGGTAGCCCGAAGAGTTCGTGTTAGTTTATCTTCCCTCGTGTCATGCTGCTTGGATTGCGAGGACGCAATCCGATTAAGTGGGGGAGAGTTGTAAGACCCGAATATTTGTATTGTACATATGTGTATAAAAGTTACTCAAGTTTGGGATTTTTGTTGCACATAATTAAAAAGACAAAAGATGCTGAACTGGGAGGTCGCGCGCCGCGCGGCTTGGTGGCGCGCCGCACCATCTGTCTGCGACAGATTCTCCTCTTCTTTTAAAATAGATATTTTGAGGGCAATTGTGTAATTTCACTTTGGGGCCGAATTTAATACCCTAGATCAGTTTTGGGGAGCTTATTTACTACTCCTACAACAACCTTATCTCCTCCAATTGAATTTTAGTGAGAGAGTGCAATTCTTGAGAGAGAGAGCTCCATTAAAGGGTGAAAAAGGTTGAATCGGGTCTTGATGCAAGTTTTAAAGTCGTTCATCTAGTTGATAGCTACGTGGTGATTGTGTTGGTAAGTTATAAAACCCAATTTCGTACTTTAATTGCTTTAAGGGTTAGGTTTTGGGCTAGTGATAAACTAAAGACCCATCTTGTTAGTATTTTGGGGATTTTGGGTGAATATGGGTTATGAAGGCTCATTGATGACTAACCTAGGGTTAAATGTGTTAATTGGACTTTTGAGTCTTAAATTTAGTTAGTTAGTGCACACTTTAATAATATGTAAATGGGTGTTATTGGGTATGGATGATCCAAATGGGTGTGTTGACCTTGAAATGGGTCAAATGAGTCTTTAATGACCTAAGTGGCCTAGCAATTATGAAAACGAGTTAGCCTTGTGACCTAAATGTGTTTTAAACCCATCTTGACGAATGATTAGGGTTTTGGTGTGTGTTGACCCAATTTAGGGTTAAGGGTGCAAATGGGTTGAAATTGCACCATTTGGTCAAAATGGCTTAGAATGGTGAAAGGGTTTGGTTGACCGACTTGAGTTTGCATTTGATGATGTGTATAATATGATAGGTACGTTACTTTGAGGTCTTGCAAGCTCGGGTATCTTTTCACAAGACTTTGAGGTGAGTGGAATAATTATATGCGTATGTATATAATGTATCTATTTGTTGTAGTGTGAAAGGTGTAGTGTCGAGGTGTTAAGACACCACGTTTCACGTGAAGAGTGTAGCATCGAGGTGTTAAGATGCCACTCGGGTGTAGCATCGAGGTGTTAAGATGCCACCTAGGAGTGTAGTGTCGAGGTGTTAAGACACCACTCCGTAAAATAATGAGTGATGCATCGAGGTGTTAAGATGCCACTCGGGGTGATGTGCCGAGGTGTTAAGGTGCCACCCTAGGGGTTAGTGGTGCGAGGTGTTAAGTGCCCTAACGGATGTTGTGAACACCGATGGCGTTTTCGCGAGCATCGTTCCCTTGTACTATTGGTTAACCATGGTTATTTGTGTTGTAAGCATATTATATTATTCGAGTTATATTCATATGCGGTTGTTATGCTAGCTTGTAGTATTGGTCATTTATAGCTCGTTATTGTGACGGTAAGCTAAATATGTATGCTAGCGTGTTTGCGGTTTGGTGTGTAAGTGTATGCAAGTAGGTATAATTATATATGTATTCGTATAATTATTGCATTCACTAAGCTTTGCTTACCCTCTCATTGTTTACCATTTTATAGGTTCGGTTTTAGACAAGGGTAAGGTCATCGTTTTGGACTAGAGATCCCGCTTGATGCTAGGGGACGCTTTTGGCTTTAGTAGCTCTTGGAGTTTGACCGATAGTTGGGTAGTTTAATCCGAAACGCCGTGCTCATTGTGTAGTTTGGAACTTAAACTTTTTGGTGGTCGAAACTCGTAAATTGTATTAAACTCGAAAAAAGGGCGATGTGGGCCCCACTTGTAAAACATCATTTTTATGTTTGAATCGTGATAGTTTTACATATTTGAATGTGTGGTTAAAAGCGTGTCGTCTAAAAATGTCGGGAACTAGCCGATCTTTTTCGCATTTTAAAACTTTCCGGACAGACCACTTTGGCGCGCCGCGCCCCTACCTGGCGCGCCGCGCGGGTATGCTGCACAGGAAAAGTATTTTTGCGTGGTTTGGTCGAGGGTTGGTTTGGGTCATTACACATTCATCTCTCGAAAGCATCTATTTTTGCAGACATGGAATCAAAGTCATGGCTAGAATCGGCTCTAGCCGCTTTAGATTATCTAACGATGTCTTTTTCTTGATGCCACTCATGTGAGTGGGAAGCAGTGTTATCAATAATTTTGTAAGCTTCAGTTGCGGTTTTCTTCATAATGGAACCACCAGCTGCTATGTCAATGTCTTTTATTGTAGTGATGTCGCATCCTTGATAGAATATTTGTACTATTTGATAAGTGTCTAAACCATGTTGCGGACATCCTCTTAACAACTTTCCAAATCTTGTCCACGCCTCATATAGAGTTTCATTTGGCTTTTGCGTGAATGTAACTATTTCTCCTTGAAGTCTCACGGCCTTAGATGCCGGAAAGAATTGTTTAAGAAATTTTTTAACTAAGACATCCCATGTATCAATCGCCCCTTCAGGTAACGATTCTAACCAATCTTTGGCTTCTCCCTTTAAAGACCAGGGAAATAACATGAGATAGATCTGTTCATCCTCAACTTCTCGGATTTTGAATAGAGTACAGATTCTATTAAAGGTACGAAGATGTTCGTTTGGATCTTCCTTCGGCGCACCACTAAATTGGCATTGATTAGTTACCATGTGTAGGATTTGTCCTTTGATTTCATAATCTGGCGCATTAATGTCTGGTTGAGTAATTGCATGACCATGGCCAGTGCGTTTAGCTCTCATTCGATCTTCCATACTTAGAGGTTCCAGATTTTCCATGATTGAATTTGTTGAATCTGAATCACTAGAAGATTCTAATTTAATGGTTTCTTCCTCGACAATCTCTGGATGAGTGATTTGTGGTTCAGGAGGAATGATTAGTGGTTCAGGATCTCTGAATTGTCCCTGAATATCCTCCGGATTCTCAATTGTGCGGTCAGGTTCAAAAAATGGATTATCGGAAATTTGAATTGGAGTACTTGGTCGGCTAGATGATGATTCTAAAGAAAAATTAACGGCGACAATATCGGCTAGATGTCTTGATCGAGTTACAGGTGGTGAACGTATGAAAGGTGGTGAACGTTTTGCTCGGTGCATTCACTGAATATCCTATTAGTTATAAAAGATAAAAATTATATAAGTTATCAAATTAATAGACTTTTATTATTTTGCCCACGTTTCGAATAGCCAATAGATGCAGCAGGTTGCCAGGACCCTTTAAATCGGAAGCCCACAACTCGCCACTAACAAATCCAACTATTACTACGAACCAGAAAATTTTAGATGTCTATCAATTTAATCGCTTAAAATAATTTTTTGTTTTGAAATTTTAGAGAAGAAATAGAAAATTCTATATCCTAAAAACTAGAGCGTCGAGAAATAAGAGAGAAAAAGAGCGCGTCGAAAAACGTCGAAAAATAAAAGGTCGAAAAACAAATATATAAAAACAAACAGTCCAAAAATAAAAATAAGAAAATAAAGCGTCGAAACTTAGAATTCTAAAAACTAAAAATTAAAACTTACGTCTAAAGGTATTAAAGCTTAAAAGGATTTCTATATCCAAAACGGCAATAACTTAAAAAGTACTAAAATCTAAAAACGGCGTCGCAAAATTCTAAAGCACCTAAATCTTAGTCTAAAGAAAAAGCACTTAAGGGATTTTACGGCAAAGTCTTAAAATTTAGAAATAGAAATAACTACGGAAAAAATACTAAACTTAAAACTAATTACGAACGATAAAAATACAAATATTACGAATAAACGATTAAAATATACAATTTATAAAAAGAAATAAAAAGTACTAAAATTACAATTTTATAAAAATATTATTTTTATATTATTATTTTATAAAAGTGTTACTTTATATATTAATAAAACTAATTAACACTTAAATTAAACAAAACTTAAACTAATTAATATTTAAATAAAACCCTAATTATAATTAATTAATAATAATAATTATTAATAATTAATACTCCGTAACCCTAATTCGTCGGCTGAGGTTCCTGGGTTATCAAATCAATCCATGCGATCGCATGGATTGTGTGTAGGAATCCCATGCGTTCGCATGGCTTCGGGTACCAGGCCAATTATTGGCCTGCTACAGTGTAGTGGCCCGTATATATTTTTTATATTTTTTTTCTATTTTTAATTTAAATACAATATTTATATAAATAAAACTTATACTAAAATAGAAAAAAAATACTTTATAATTTTATATATTTTAAACAAACTCTTAAAAATATATATATTTTATTTTTCTTTTTATATTTTTGTATTTTTAATATTTTAAAACGTATTTTACAAAAAGAAATTACAACTTAATAAAAATCTTTTTTTTATAGCGTTTCGCTTCGGCGTTCCCCGGCAGCGGCGCCAAAAATACTTGATGTGTGCAGCAGCGTATACGAAATAGTTATATTTTTATTACGAAATACTATTAAATACGATATAATTTTACACAAGTTATTTATTTGTTTATAGAGTGGATGTACCTAAACCTTGCTACAACACTTATTGGCAGTGTACCTAATCGTACAGTAGTGTAGTTTTTAGTAAGTCCGGTTCGTTCCGCAGGGAGCTAGCCAAGTTTAACGCTATAATTATTTTAACCTGTAATTGTAAAAATACAAATATATATATATATATATAAGTAGTAATAATTATTATAAAAGGGGGTTTTACCGTTTAATGACCGGTTTGTCGATTTTATGTCTTAAGTCACAATTAAAACCTAATGTAAAATATTAAAAATAAAAATAACTTAATTTAAAGCATAAAGTAAATGACGATAATAAAAGTGCGATAATTAAAAAGTGAGATAAATAAAATGACGATAAATAAAATTGCGATAATTAAAAAGTACGATAATTAAAAGTGCGATAAGATATGAAATAAAGGAATTGTGCTTATTTAAACTTCTGTAATCATGATGTTCGACGTGTTGATTTTAATTTATTACCATGGGTTAATTGTCCTTTGTCATGGATTATTCGATATGTCCATCTGGTTTTTGTCCATAACAGTCCATCAGTCATAAATATAAAGTGCGAGTGTCCTCGTCAAATTATCCTTATATCCGAAATCAAATATTCCAAATAATTGGGGATTCAAACTGTAACAAGGTCTTAATACTTTGTTTAATGAATACACCAGGTTATCGACTGCGTGTAATCCAAGGTTTTACTACTTTATTAACAATTACACCAATTACCCTTGAATGTAATCCACACCTGTTTTAATGAGTCCATTAACTATTAATCCATCCCCGTGTCAGGTAAAATGAACGATAATTCGTATTTATAGATATCCCACCCACCGTACCCGATTAAGCATATGTGGTTATATATAGATACGTCAAATTGTAATCTTTATATTAAATTAACGAGGTATCGTTTAGTTAATATAAAGCCCATTAATAGCTCATAGTCCAATTTCCACAAGTGTCGTTCTTTTGTCCAAACCCCAATTATGGTACAAAGCCCAATTACCCCGTCTTTAATATTTAGCCCAACATCACGATTATTTCGGCTTAAATAAGCATAATAATAACTTAGCTATGAGACATTAATTTAAAAAGGTTGAATATAACTTACAATGATTAATAATAGCGTAGCGTTACACGGACAGAATTTCGACTTACAAACTTACAACATTCACTAACATAACCTTATTATTATTAATCTTAAATTAAAATTAAAATTATAAATATAAATATATATATATATATATATATATATATATATATATATATTTGTGAGAGAGAGATTGATAAAGGAGTGCATCATTCGTCCGAAAAACTGCTGAATTTATAGACGTGGCCAAGCTCCTGGGCTCATGCGATCGCATGAGTTTTATTCATGCTGGCCATGCGATAGCATGGCCGTCAAATACTGGTCACAATTCATTTTAAACGTGGGCTGCTGTGATTAATTTAATATATAATATAATATATATAATTTTATATAATTATATATATATATATATATATATATATATATATATATATTATATTATATTCTTGTGCATAGTTGACTCATAATTTTAGCTCCGTTGCGTCGCACGTTGATAGTTGGTTCATGTCCTGGTTCCAGATTTTCGAACGTCCTTTCGTACTATTTAATATCTTGTACTTTGCGTTTTGCAGCTCGTACTCTTGTAACTTTTAGACGTTTCTCATCAATAAATTGAACCTCGTAGATTGTACTTTGTATTTTTTTAGCGTTTTGGTCATTTGCGTCTTCAAATCGTCGAATCTGTCTTTTGTCTTCACCTTTTATTATTTAAACAAATATTACTTGTAAATAGAACAGTTGCAACTAAAAGATTGTCTTTCTTGAGGGATAATGCTATGAAATATATGTTCGTTTTTAGCATTAGGAATATTATATAGAAGGAATTATGTGATGATATTTGTTAATATATATATACATGATATAGGTTCGTGAATCCAAGGTCAACCCTACATTGTTCAGTTCCGTCATGAATATGTTTACTACACAATTTCGTATGGTGAGTTTCATTTACCATTTTACCCTTTATATTTTTGGGCTGAGAATACATGCACAATTTTTATAAATGTTTTACGAAATAGACACAAGTAATTGAAACTACATTATATGGTTGAATGATCGAAGCCGAATATGCCCCTTTTTGCTTGGTAACCTAAGAATTAGTAAACCGATCTACTAATTGACGAGAATCCTAAAGATAGATCTATTGGGCCTAACGAACCCCATCCGTTGTAGCGGATGCTTTAGTACTTCGATGTTGTTTTATATCATGTCCAATGGATGTCACGGAATGATAGGGGATATTCTTTTATGCATCTAGTTAATGTCGGTTACCAGGTGTTCAATCCATATGAATGATATTTTTTGTCTCTATGTATGGGACGTATATTTATGAGAATCGAAAATGAAAATCTTGTGGTCTATTAAAATGATGGAAATGATTATTTATGTTAAACTAATGAACTCACCAACCTTTTGGTTGACACTTGAAAGCATGTTTATTCTCATGTATGAAAGAAATCTTCCGCTGTGCATTTGCTCATATTAGAGATATTACTTGGAGTCATTCATGACATATTTCAAAAGACATTGCATTCAAGTCGTTGAGTTCAGTAAAGATTATGATTAAGTAAATGATAGATTAGTCAGTGATAGTTTGATATATTTTATGAAATGGTATGCATGCCTATCAACTTTTGATGTAATAAAATATTATCTTTTCGAATACGAATGCAATGTTTGTAAAATGTATCATATAGAGGTCAAGAACCTCGCGATGAAATCAACTATTGTGAATCGTTTATAATGTATATGAACGGGTCCTTTCAGTTGGTATCAGAGCGGTGGTCTTAGCGAACCAGGTCTGCATTAGTGTGTCTAACTGATAAGTCGTTAGGATGCATTAGTGAGTCTGGACTTCGACCGTGTCTGCATGTCAAAAGTTTTGCTTATCATTTTGTGTCAAAAATCATCTACTTATCATCCTTAAGAAATTACCTGCTTATCATTTTTAGTCTAGACATATCTTACTGCAATGATTGCATGAATAGTGTATAGACAAAATTCGTATCTTAGCATATCTACTAATTCATATCTTAGCATATCTGTTACTGTAGACTTTACCTGACAGCTTCCGTAGATTCCTCCGTAACTTATGGGATTTTAGTATTATATATGCATATGTAAATTATGTATTGCAGGGTACTAATCGACATCCTATAATCTATTTCTCATCGAAAATCCTTCATCTGATCGTACGAGATGAATCCCTCAACTAGTTCGAGTCCCTCAGATTCCGATAGCTATTCCGACAGTTATTCCGACAGCTATTCCAACATGGAATTCCACTCGAGCTCTGAAAGCAGTGTGACCAGAATGAATCAATCAATCAGCCATCATCAATTCTGGATGAGTTGGGGATGGGTTCTTAATCGAATTAACCAATGGAGACGAGAAGAGGGCGATCCTTTCCATTAACTAAATTCACCTCTTGGCGATGAACCTGAAGCACTTACCAGCGAACCTATCCAAAACACCATTTTCACCCTCATTTCCAGAGTATCTCGTCACGAATATATACTATCTCAAATTCTAGATGTTATTCATTCGCTCGTACGAACCGACAATCATCCCGGAGTAATAGCAGAAGTCAACGAGCTTCGCGCCTAAGTTGTAGTTTTGGAAAATATGGTGCAAAACTTACCAGCTTCAGCAACACCACCGACATCAACAGGACCACCAGCAATAGCACTCGTACCATCAACAACACACGCCTCAGCATCTCATTCTATACCTCGAGTATAATCATCATTATACATATCGTTCTACATCATTTATCTTCGTTCTACATGGCGATTATGTAATCTCTAATGTTTTAGAGATTATATATTCTTGTTCTAACGGTAAATCAGATGAGTTAATATCATATTAACTCATTAAATCCATGATTACATCTGAGGAAAATATATATGTAAGTATATTTTCATAAAGATTGTAATTAAAAATTCTTTTGTACAAATTGTTAATGGTCAAAATATTTTAACGGGTAGGTAATACCCTAGAAATATTTAGATTTCACATTAATAAGTTACAATGTACATTCTTCGAATCTGATTCAATAGTCATTTACTATCCTACTTACAATCACAGAAGTACGAATCCGTTCATCACAGAATAACCATTTTCATTCAATTTCATATTTGGATTTTGACCTATCAGAATCCAACAAGTGGCATAATGAAGAAAACATTGGACAAAATAAAATTTGTTAGAAACAAACAAATTATCTATAAGAAAAATTTTGTTAAGAATCCACGCTAACTGTTCCTAGCTAACTGATTACATTTTATTTATCGCAATTTATATTCTCGCAATTTTATTTATCGTCATTTAATTTCTTTATTTATTTTATGCACTTTAAATATCGGGACACGTATACAAGGTTTTGACATATCATATCGACACATCTATATATATTATTTGGAATCACCATAGACACACTATATGCTGTAATGCTAGAGTTCGCTATACAGGGTTGAGGTTGATTCTATAATAATATATATACTTTGAGTTGTGATCGAGTCTGAGACATGTACACGGGTCACGATACGTATTAATTAATTCGAATATTATAAACTATATATGAATTATTGGACTGTTAACTGTGGACTATCGACTGTGGACTAATAACATTGGACAATTAAAATGAATTAAAATATTGATTATAACATATGAAACTAAACATTTCTTCAAGTTTGCCACTTGATTTCATCTTAAACCTTATTTGTATCTTGAAGATTACAATCTGCGTTCAAACCTTTCATGATTCTTAAAAACATCTCAATCGAGAGGATGAACTAACTGCACTTCATCTATGGAAGAAAAGACTTATGCATATAGTTATGCACCTGAAAATAACTGGAACTTAAGTAAACGTTTAACACGTATCTGTGCTAGCTCCTTTGGCATTGTTATTACCGAAAATAACACTGCAATTCCTTTTCAAAATAGCCAGTTTTGTCACAGCTTCAGCAAGTCAACTTCGACTTTTCATCTGGATTGGTCTTATTATAGCCTTGATATATAAGTTTGCCTTTTGTCATCGTTACCGGGGAACCGTTCATATTCCACCACGTTAGCAGTAAACTCACCAGCAACTTCATTGATCTTTGACTTTTCAAAAAATCATTATATTTATTGAAACTCTATCATATGCTCATTCGCATCTTGAAACGAGAACTGCCATACCAAGTACCAGGAAAATCAGCAATCGGTATTTTGAATCTCGTAGCGTTTCTACATCAAAAGTTATATATACATATAACATTTATCCTTTAGAATTATGATCTCTCATCCTGAAACTCTGAACAAATTACAATGACTAAACTTGTACATAAAGAATCCTGGTGATTCTGTTCTGATGGAATCTTTAGCGAATACCTTGTTCCGTAATTGTTCTAAATCATTATGAATGAATTTCTTCATCACATTTTGATTTTATAACTATAAGATATTATCATATCTTTCATTATAAATATCCTCAATATTTCTGAAGATATCTTCATAAATATTCTCGTCCGATATTAATTATCTCTCCGCACTATCTGTGTTATATCATAAAAGGAAACTGTTTTAGTTTCTATATTCTGTAAACCTTCGAGTTTAAAATAAGAATGCTTTTGAAGTAGTATTGGGAATTGAAGCATGGGTTAGTATAATATAATGACGCTTGGCCAACGTGATTATATTACAGTAAGTCATGCTGAATTTCTAATGAAACATGATGATTCACAGATTATACCGTCATCATGTGTCATGTTACACGACTCGTTCATTCTATTTCACCTCTGAACATATCAAGAAAAAATATATTCTTGATAGTTCCATCCTTAGTGATTCTGATAATCTAACAACTTAAATCGTGAGATTTCGTTTTCTCCTGCTTAGAACGTTATGATCAATCGAAACTCTATATCTATGAATTCTGGACCATTATTCGCTTAACTTGAAGTCGGGAAAAGAAAACAACAGCATGGAACTCCGAAATATAAGGGAAAATATAAAGTCCAACAATAACACCGAAATTACAAACTGTGTATATCAATACGGATAACAACGTAAATACACGGGAGAATGAAAACCACTATAATCCCAAGGTAATAGTAGAAGTTAACATATTCTTCAGGTGGGAGTTGGAAAAGAAGGACGATCATTGTGATAGTCAGAATAAAACAAGGATCAGAACTGGATTAAGCATTTTCAAAATCTTTGGAAATATGAATTAAGAAGGAAAGTATTGAAGTGGTGAAAATCAATGAAACGGAAGAGGTTAATTTATAATGGAAGTATCCGACAAAGCAATCGAAGCAGATAACTGCATTTAATTAAAGAGATCTTAATTTCTTTATTCGCCGAAAGATCAGATCTTAAATAGATTTCGAAGATTTCTGGAATCCCTTGAATTTTGGAATTCAAACAAGACAACATCAAAAGTTAAGACACATCTTATTTTCTAAATTCAACCATGACTAGTCAAAAGTTATGATGAAACCGTCTTTATCATTTCACTATTTAGTGATAGCTTCACTCGTACTCTTCGAATAATCGAATTGTCTTATTCAAATTTCCTTATGGTAATAAAACTCTATTTATCAACTCATATACGCCATGAAAACATTTTTGTTGTTAGCCATGACGACCTCACTTAAATTTCGGGACGAAATTTCTTTAATGGGTAGGTACTGTGACGATCCAGAAATTTCCGACCAAATTTAAACTTAATTCTTATTTTGATTTCGACAAGATAAGCAAAGTCTGTAATGTTGAGTCTCAAAATTTTTTTTAACTATTATCGTACGTTCATTTGACTTCGACCATTTCTGACGATTCACGAACAATAAATTATAAATAGATATGTGTGTATATATACATATATATATACATACATATGTATATAAATAATAATTGAAAATATAATTTGAGATATTATATGTTGTTGTCATTATCTTTAAATTACTTATTATTATTACTAAGACTAATATGATTATTATTATTATCATTCTTATCTTTAGTAGTAAAATCATTATTATAGTTATTATTAATATCAGTAGTATTATCATTATGATCCTTAAAGCATTTTTTTTATTTATCATTTTTATTAGTATTATTATTATTGAAATAAACCTGTTAATTAAACTATCATTTTTACTATTAAAATTATCACTTTTATTATTATTAGAATTATCATAATTTTTATTATAATTAGTATTATTTTTATCATTATTATTAATAGTATTAATATTAATAATGTAATTATAATTATAAATTATTAATTAATATTAAATATTATATATAAAATCAAATAATGAAGTGAATCTGTTATACTTCAACATCAACTTTACATCTTTCTCTGTGACATATTGTCAATTAACTAGAATCAAAAATTGCATGATCTGTAAAGTAGAAAACTACTGTGTAATCAATTATCTCATCTGTGTTGAAAGATTTACATTAATATTATTTCTTTCTTTCTATTTAAGATTCAACCCCTTTACCCATATAACATATACATATGTTAAAGATAATATAGATATAGATACAAAATCCTTTCTCTCCTCCTAAACCAACACCACCACTTCTTTCTATTATCTATTTTGAACTACTCACAAAAACCACCCATTCCATCAGCCAATACACTGAGAACCATCATCATCGATTTTATGTTCCTTACTTCTTTTAATAAGCACAAATACATCCTTGTAAACCATATCAACCACCACTACCATTTACATATACTGTACTACTTCTTGTATAGTCGTCTACTTCAACATCACTTCATACCATCATTGCTAGTTGCTGTTTTGATTCGGTTCACAACAAGAACACAAGACTACCACCAAAACAGTTTCGTTGTTATTATTATCACAACAACCTGATTGCCGCTATTACACGTCAGCCTCACCATCATTGTGGGTAAGAACCTACTAACCTTCTGTTTATTCAATGATTAAACTATCAACCACCATCAAGAACTATCCAACGATAACATTATAAACCCTACTTCTGCAAATTCCCTTCGACTGCTAACTACTGTTTACTTCTTCTGTTAAACCAAACATACTACCATTCCTACTCTTTTTCTCTCTATATCTTCTTTTCCTGCAATTCATGACTACCAATGTTATTCCTTTATGTTTCCTCTTTTGTTTAATAAAATCAACGATCAACCCTCAACACAATCACATAAACTATTATGCTACTATTACGTATTTCAGTATCTGCTGCTTTTAACGACCCTAATTCCAATCACTATATTCGAAACCACATCAAACTTCACGTCACAATTTTCTGCTGCAGTTATATTATTGTTTATGTTCTCGATAAAATGAAAATATTGATTATGATGGTGAAGATAGAGACATTGGACTGTGATTAGAGATAATGAATATATTTATGTTAGACGTTAACCTCGTTAGCTGTTAAGTTAAACCTGTTGAACTTTTCTCACAGGTTGTATGCCATTAAAATAAAGAACCGACACCTTTACAACCTAGTGGACACTTATAAAATTTGGACCATAAAATACTACGTGGGCTTGTAGAAGCAGGGCCGTGTAATTTTCTTGATTGGGCTGCGAATTCAACTCTTGTTTTCCTTTCCTTTTGTGCTTCACAAACGACCCTTAATCAGTAATGGTATTAATGAAAACAATAAAAGAGATTTATGAGGATACTCTATAGTTATAAGAATGAACGTGTTAATGAATTAGCTTAAGGTGATTTTATGATTATGGACTATAATGAATATGGTGATGTATGATGACGATGAGACTATTGTTGCTGAGGATGATGGCGAAAAGTTGATGATGATGAGATAAATTCGGTGATATTGATACGTAATCGATTGTTGCTAATTGCTGCTACTGTCATTTTCTTTTTGTCTCTGCCACACTAACGATGATAGCTTATTACGAACCAAAAAGGACAGAAACCTTGATCTTTAGGCTGTAACTTGAGACATTAAAACAGATTTGGATTGGACTTCAATTGGGCCATTTATATTTTAAGAAATTGGGCCGAGAACTTAGCTTAATTATTTGGGTCATGAGCTTATTATAGAAGTTGGGTCATGAGTTATTATTGGTTGGGCCGAGAGCATGTTTATGATCTTAGTTGGGCCGTATATAGGAAAAAGATGTGAAAGAGACAGGATACACGGTATTGATTCAATGGTAAACTGGAAATAGTATTATACGGGGTAAATAGATATTAAGTTAGTATTACTTTAGAAAAGCACAATGGAGCCATGGTTTGGAGTGTGTGTTTTAAACGTGAGGTCGCGGGTTCGAGCTTGGGCAAGGGCACTTATTTTTTTTGGAACATATTTCGTTGAGGTAGTTTTCTATTATTATTATTATTACTATTATTATTATTATTATTATTATTATTATTATTATTATTATTATTATTATTATTATTATTATTATTATTATTATTATTATTATTATTATTATTATTATTATTATTGTTATTGTTATTGTTATTGTTATTGTTATTGTTATTTTTATTAATTATTATTGTTATATGATCATTATTATTATCATTAATATTATTATTAGTATTATCATAAAAATTATCATTTTTTTAAGTTATTAATATTAACAAAAGTATTTTATTAAAATTATCAATTTTAAGTATTATCATTCATATTATCATTATTATTATCATTATTATTATTATTATTATTATTATTATTATTATTATTATTATTATTATTATTATTATTATTATTATTATCATTATATTTATTATTATTGTTATCCTCATTAGTAAAATTATTATTTTAATTATTGTTATTATTAACATTAATTATATAGATATTTAACAAATTATTGATTTTTGATACAATACCAATTATATATATATATATATATATATATATATATATATATATATATATATATATATATATATATATATATATATATATATATATATAACCATATGTATGAATATTGATTATTTTACAAAATAACTATACATAAAATATAACTGAAGATATAAAGTGTATATATATATATATATATATATATATATATGTGTGTGTGTGTGTGTGTGTATATATAAAACTACAACATTTAACATATATATATATATATATATATATATATATATATATATATATATATATATATATATATATATATGTATATATATATATATATATATATATATATTATATAGAAGGAATTATGTGATGATATGTGTTAATATATATATACATGATATAGGTTCGTGAATCCAAGGTCAACCCTACATTGTTCAGTTCCGTCGTATGAATATTTTTACTACAAAATATCGTATGGTGAGTTTCATTTGCCTTTTTACCCTTTATATTTTTGGGCTGAGAATACATGCACAATTTTTATAAATGTTTTACGAAATAGACACTGTAACATCCCGCATTTTTCAGTTAAATTATTTTAACGCCCGTCTTTTTATTTTTTTAATAATGTCCTTCGTATCTAGATTCGTATCCTCCGTTAACTAACATCCTTAATATTTTTGTTATAGGATTATAACGTCTCCCGCACTCCCGTGTAATTCAAAATAATTCGTTTGGTTAATTCCCGCACCCGACTACAAACTTGAGGGACTAATCTTGCCACTCGGGCAAACTTGACCAACTAGTAACTCCTCACCACCACACACTTCATTTCATCACCTCCCTCCTCTTTTTCTTTCTTCCCTTTTATGCTCTGAAACACCTAAACCATTGATTCATCATCTAAATTCGGATTTGGAAGCTAACATCAAAACAAATTACATATTTGGAATCCTCTCTTCATCCTCTACAACTTGATACCAATTTCATCTCATTTGGGTAACTTTCTAAAATCACTAGATTTTGTGTTCTTGATGTTTTTGAATTATAAAAGTGTTAATTAGTGTCTATGGCTCGTGTATAACATGAATATATGTTTTGTTTATTTGATTTGTTGATTTGAGCAACTAGTTTGAACACTTGAAAATGGGTTTGCTTAATCTTTAATTTTGGAAGATTAAATGTTGTTAAATTGTTAAAGTTCATGTTTTAATTGTGTTACTAGTATCACTAGCTTCATTTTGATGTGTAGGTTGATTTGTAAAACTTCAAAAAAAAACATGATTAACGATTTTGTGATTCTTGATTAGGGTTTGATAGTTCTTGAGATGAACTTTTGATGCTTGAATGCCATGAAATGTTAATTGTAAGTGTATAATTGTAATGTATGTTTCATTACCTTCAAAACAGCATATCATATGTGTGAATTGGATTCCCGAGACTTAAAATGCATTTTGTGAGCTTGAAACTTTGAAAATGGACTTTAAATGATCACTTGATGAGAAATCGGTTATTGGAAATGATGTTTTTGTTTAATGAAACGTGTTTAGTTGTGTTCCTTGTCAAAAGAGCTTTCCAACGATATAAGATACGCCTTCTAAATGTTTACGGTTTGCATTTTGTGCTAAAACAAATTTTGGATCAAGACTTAATCATTTAAAACTGACCAGGTACCAACTCCCGTGTATTGTCGCGGCGTGACAATTGTGGGCCGCGGCGTGGCATAAGCCGTGTCCAGGCTCTGACCTCCTTGGTCAAAATAAGAAAAATGTTTGGCACGCTATGGATCTCCGATTCACGTGAGACTTGTTCTAACATGCTTATATATGAATAAAAACCTCAGAAAAATAGTTCAGGACCCGACCCGAACGTGTTGACTTTTTCGTTGACTTTGACCGACCAAAGTTTGACTTTTTGTCAAACTTAACCAAATGATTATGCAACCTTCTTAACTTGTTTCTATACTTGTTTCTTGCATGAAACTTGACAAATTGTTTCACATGCTACATAATCGAGTCGTAACGAGCCATAGGACTAACTGAACATCTTTGACCTATCGTGTTTACCGTTATTGATACAACCCTAATTGTTTAGGTCAAGACTAGCGTTCGTACTTCGCACGTTACTTGTTGAAGTACTTTATTACTCTTGCACTCAAGGTGAGATCATAGTCTCACTTTTACTCTTTTAAACTTACATTTGGGATGAGAAAACATAAACGTTTCTTTTTACTAAGTGAACACAAGTACAAGAAAACAAACATTCTACATACGAGTTTGAACAAAAATCCTCAATTCGATTATCATTAGTTACACTTGCTGGGTGTAAGCGAGAACTTTTGTTATATGGCCATATGGGTTTGACAAACCCTCATTTAAACGGTTCGCTACCGCTTACAAATGAAATATATTTTCGAGAAACAGTGTATGTTCTAACACTATTGTGATGGGGTTCTATGGAAGGAATGTTAAGCATTGATAATTGGGTGCTCGTGAAACAAACTTTTGGAATGTATTACTATTATATCAATGTTTCAAATCTTGTGGTTCAATTTTACTTAATTACTTAAACCTATGATTTCACCAACGTTTTCGTTGACAGATTTCTATGTTTTTCTCAGGTCTTTGAACGCTATGTGAAACATGCTTCCGCTCATTATTTGATACTTGCATTGGATGTAGAGTATACACGCATTTCATGGAGCGTCTTTTGACTTTCTTTAAAACTACATCGCATAGGTTTCACATGTAACTATAACTTTGTAACGTAACTTTTGGATGAACAATTCTTGTAAACTTTGAAACAATCATTATATTTGAAAGGAATGCGACATATCTTTGGTCAAATGTCACGTTAAAGACCTATGACCACGCAACGGTACCTAAGTAGTCAACGCCGTCAATTGACGATTTGTCGAGGTCGCTACAAGTGGTATCAGAGCCTTGGTTGTAGGGATTTAGAGTTCATTGGTGTCAACCCCGAGTCATAGGGTATATTAGTGAATCTAGACTACAACCGGCATATAGACTTGATGTAGGAATTACTTGACTATTTGTGCATTTATACTCGAACGTTTCTACTCATAACTAACTCTCGCTTCATCTAAATCTTTCGTTGTTTAATTTGATTGACGCGCCATCTTGACTTTATAGAATAATGTCGAATGCACATATGAATCAGGGTAATATAATTGCCGAGATTATAATACGGTGACTCATATGAACATTCTGACATTACAACATAAAGAATTTAAGGCGAATCAAGGAAAATTTTCTCTTCATCATTATTCCGTATCACGATTAGTATTGTTAAGAATACTAATCAACGATATTCTTGTGTCATGAAGGAACAATGGCTCACCAAGGTCAACACAATACCCTTCCCGAAACCATAGAATAAGCCCTTCGACGAATGATAGCCACCGCCGTGGGTGAGGCCGTGGCCGATCACTTCTCCAACCACAACAACAATCATGGAGCCGGTAATTCAAATGAGGGGTGCTCCTACAAAAACTTCATGGGGAACAAACCTCCCACTTTCGATGGAACCGGGGGACCGATTGCTCTCACCCGATGGTTCGAACAAACGGAAGCCGTTTTTAACATAAACGGTTGTTAGGACCAAGATAAGGTCCAGTTTTCCACCCTCACTCTTACCGGTATTGCTCTCTCATGGTGGAACACGTATGTACAATCAGTGGGTATCGATGAGGCCCTTACACTCTCTTGGACCGAATTAAGAGAAAGAATGATCACCGAATACTTCCCGCGCGACGAGACTCGAAGGCTCGAACGGGGTCTAAGGAATTTAAAAATGGTTGGGAATGACCTCGAAGCTTATAATCAACGGTTTACCGAAATAGTCTTAATGTGTCCAAATCTCATGACTCCCGAATCCCTAAGAGTCGAACTTTACATGGATGGCCTCCCGAAGAGCGTTCAACACTGGGTAATGTCATCTAAACCCGCCAACCTACAAGAGGCTTTAACGATGGCCCGCCAATTTATAAAAACGATGAAGGAAATTGAAGCGCCGACACCAACGGCCGAGGACCAACCGGGTAACAACAAAAGAAAATGGGAAGCCTCTCCATCGAGCAACTACAACAACAACTTCACCAAGAAGTCCTTCACCTCCGACGGCAAGAAAGGTTACGCCGGGTACCTACCTTATTGTAACAAGTGCCACAAACATCATTTTGGTGAATGTAGCAAGCCTTTTTGCAACAGATGCTACAAACATCACTTTGGTGAATGTAGCAAGCTAATTTGCTGCCGATGCCAAGGAAGGGGTCATATGGCCAAACATTGTGGAAGTGCCACCCCCATCACACAAAAGGGACCCAACACACAAAAGTCGGTCACTTGCTACGCATGTGGCCAAACGGGTCATTTTAGGAATGAATGCCCAAAGAAGAAAATCAACCCCAACGCAAGCGACTTCAACATTAACACTGAGGAAGCCCGAGATGACAACTAGTCACAGGTATGTTTCTTCTCGAAATTCTCATGTTTCATGTTTATTCGATTCGGGCGTCGATAAATGTTTTGTATCCAAGGCTAGGAGCCTACTCTTTGCACTTCACCATTTTCCCTAGGTACTACTTACGCCATTTAAGTGACCAACGAAAAATTTTTGTGTATCGATACATTTTATCGGAGGATGTACGTTAAACTTATTGGGGGGATAATTTAAATTTTGACTTGACACCTATAGAACTAAGGAGCTCAAAAATTATTCGTTAAGGAGAAATGTTTACCTGCAATTATGTATAGATTATTGCGAACTAAGAAATTTCCGGTTAAGAACCGATATCCTTTTCCCCGTATCAACAACCTCTTGAACCGTTACAAGGATCTCGCGTGTATTCCAAAATCGACCTTCATTCTGGTTATCATCAATTGAGGGTTAAGGGAGACGATGTCTCACAAATCACTTTCCGAACTCGCTACCATAGTTATAAATTTCTTTTAGTGCCGTTCAGTTTATCTAAGGCTCCGTCTGTATTCATAGACCTCCGGCACCGCGTATGCAAACTTATCTAGACAAAAATTGTTACCGTACTTATAATTGATGTTCTAAACCTATCCAAGTAAAGAAGAAAACGAACAACTTCTCCGTCTTACGCTCAAACTATTGAGAAAAGAGCAACCCTATACCGAATTCTCCAAGTGAGAATTTTGGTTAAACGAAGTCAAATTTCTAGACCATGTTGTTAGTGGTCAAGGCATTACAACACATCTCGCAATCGAAACCACATGTAATCAGGAAACCCTCACGACTCTGACTTGTATTCGTAAAATCTTAGATCTCGCCGATTATTACCGCAGATTCATTTTCGACTTTTTCTCCTGTTACTCGTCCTTTAACCCCGTTAACTCCCCCAGGAAAGGACTAAACCTCTCCGTGTCCGAACTTTTAACGCGATTATTCACACCAACCTTACTAGCTAAATTCATGTAACACAATGGAATTCAAATATGGAAATATTTCTACTTGAACGCCCGAAAGGCATACCCTCTCGACTCGAAATCAAGGAAACTGAAATTCGTTATTTTTGCACGAACGATTGGAATACTTAATTATGGATCCGATCAATCTTCTCATCACCACGTACCATGTTACATAACACTGTTATTTCACTATGACCGTCTGATATTACTGGGACCCAAGAAAACACACAATCCAAGGATACTTCCTTTCTCTTTGACTTATCGTCCTCATGCTCCTGATACGGACAACTACTACTCGACCCCGAACTATACAACTACATGTTCTATCTCGTTTTCCCACCAGGTCTCAACATTTGACCACTAGATGCGCGATATGGCTACCTCAGGATGTGAGCTCATCCTATTCTACATTCTCATTCCACTCCTGTCCTTTCGCTTGTACTTTTGTATAAGGAAACCTTTTATATACTTTCTCAATGGAGAGAGAGACTCATCATGTATTACTAGTATTCACCACGAGGGTGAATAGCCCTGGCAAACGTTCTCTGTAGCCGATAAGGAACTTGTTCCAATGAACGTTTTCGAACCCTAACTAACTTGTTCAAACATATCTTAAGGAATTCTTTTCCAACACAGTGTACCATTGTCAACTACCTCGAATCGAAATACTCGTTTCACTTCTAGTGTTACAAGAAGCCTTAGGAACACGTTTAAACATGGGTACCACGTACCATCTACAAACTGACTGAACAAGCAAACGTACGACTCAAATCTTGGAAAGACATGTTACAAACTGGTATTGTTACCTTTAGTAGTTCCTCTTACAACGACAATTACCATTCGTGTATTAACGTCGCACTTCCAAAAACCTATATGACCGCAAATGTCATACCCTTATTTCGTTGGACCAAAGCATGTGGCAAACAAATCACCGAATCCGAACTCATTCAAGAAATAACAGTTGAGATCGTTCAAGTCCAAGAAGGACTCAAGACGACCCGTAGTCGCCAAAAGGGCTATACCCACATTCGACGTAAACCTCTCGAATCCCAAGTCAGTAACCGTGTAATATTGAGAACCCGCACCTTGGGAAGGTGTAATCCGTTTCGAGAAATCGAGGAAAGTTATATCCGCAATATTGGTCCTTTTGAAAATTTTGGGGCGTATTGGAACCGCCTCCTACCGTTTAGATCTCCTGACTCAATTAAAGTTTCCGTTTATCTTACATTTCGTGCAATAAACTTAGAGACGTGTCCTACAGAACAGTAACGTGCTACTCTCCTAGGTAAACTTACTATTAATGGCAAACTCCCCTTCATGGGAAACTGGTTGAAATTGTGGATCGTAAAACCAAGTCTTAATACAAATTGAAATCTTGACTGTCAAAATTTGTGGGAATGCCCAAGGACGTATCTTCACTTATTCATAGCATTGACAACGTAAAGTCTCGAGTAAGAAACAACGACTATTGCTTCAAACTAAATTTCGGGACGAAATTTCTTTTAAGGTGTGGGTAATGTAACATCCCGCATTTTTCAGTTAAATTATTTTAACGCCCGTCTTTTTATTTTTTTTAATAATGTCCTTCGTATCTAGATTCGTATCCTTCGTTAACTAACATCCTTAATATTTTCGTTATGGGATTATAACGTCTCCCGCACTCCCGTGTAATTCAAAATAATTCGTTTGGTTAATTCCCGCACCCGACTACAAACTTGAGGGACTAATCTTGCCACTCGGGAAAACTTGACCAACTAGTAACTCCTCACCACCACACACTTCATTTCATCACCTCCCTCCTCTTTTTCTTTCTTCCCTTTTATGCTCTCAAACACCTAAACCATTGATTCATCATCTAAATTCGGATTTGGAAGCAAACATCAAAACAAATTACATATTTGGAATCCTCTCTTCATCCTCTACAACTTGATACCAATTTCATCTCATTTGGGTAACTTTCTAAAATCACTAGATTTTGTGTTCTTGATGTTTTTGAATTATAAAAGTGTTAATTAGTGTCTATGGCTCGTGTATAACATGAATATATGTTTTGTTTGTTTGATTTGTTGATTTGAGCAACTAGATTGAACACTTGAAAATAGGTTTGCTTAATCTTTGATTTTGGAAGATTAAATGTTATTAAATTGTTAAAGTTCATGTTTTAATTGTGTTACTAGTATCACTAGCTTCATTTTGATGTGTAGGTTGATTTGTAAAACTTCAAAAAAAAACATGATTAATGATTCTGTGATTCTTGATTAGGGTTTGATAGTTCTTGAGATGAACTTTTGATGCTTGAATGCCATGAAATGTTAATTGTAAGTGTATAATTGTAATGTATGTTTCATTACCTTCAAAACGGCATATCACATGTGTGAATTGGATTCCCGAGACTTAAAATGCATTTTGTGAGCTTGAAACTTTGAAAATGGACTTTAAATGATCACTTGACGAGAAATCGGTTATTGGAAATGATGTTTTTGTTTGATGAAACGTTTTTAGTTGTGTTCCTTGTCAAAAGAGCTTTCCAACGATATAAGATACGCCTTCTAAATGTTTACGGTTTGCATTTTGTGCTAAAACAAATTTTGGATCAAGACTTGATCATTTGAAACTGACCAGGTACCAGCTCCCGTGTATTGTCGCGGCGCGACAATTGTGGGCCGTGGCGCAGCATAAGCCGTGTCCAGGCTCTGACCTCCTTGGTCAAAATAAGAAAAATGTTTGGCACGCTATGGACCTCCGATTCACATGAGACTTGTTCTAACATGCTTATATATGAATAAAAACCTCAGAAAAATAGTTCGGGACCTGACCCGAACATGTTGACTTTTTCGTTGACTTTGATCTACCAAAGTTTAACTTTTTGTCAAACTTAACCAAATGATTATGCAACCTTCCTAACTTGTTTCTATACTTGTATCTTGCATGAAACTTGACAAATTGTTTCACATGCTACATAATCGAGTCGTAACGAGCCATAGGACTAATTGAACATCTTTGACCTATCGTGTTTACCGTTATTGATACAACCCTAATTGTTTAGGTCAAGACTAGCGTTCGTACTTTGCACGTTACTTGTTGAAGTACTTTATTACTCTTGCACTCAAGGTGAGATTATAGTCCCACTTTTACTCTTTTGAACTTACATTTGGGATGAGAAAATATAAACGTTTCTTTTTACTAAGTGAACACAAGTACAGGAAAAAAAACATTCTACATACGAGTTTGAACAAAAATCCTCAATTCGATTATCATTAGTTATACTTGCCGGGTGTAAGCGAGAACTTATGTTATATGGCCATATGGGTTTGACAAACCCTAATTCAAACGGTTCGCTACCGCTTACGAATGAAATATATTTTCGAGAAATAGTGTATGTTCTAACATTATTGTGATGTGTTTCTATGGAAGGAATGTTAAGCATTGATAATTGGGTGCTCGTGAAACAAACTTTTGGAATGTATTACTATTATATCAATGTTACATATCTTGTGGTTCAATTGTACTTAATTACTTAAACCTATGATTTCACCAACGTTTTCGTTGACAGATTTCTATGTTTTTCTCAGGTCTTTGAACGCTATGTGAAACATGCTTCCGCTCATTATTTGATACTTGCATTGGATGTCGAGTATACATGCATTTCATGGAGCGTCTTTTGACTTTCTTTAAAACTGTGTCGCATAGGTTTCACATGTAACTATAACTTTGTTGGATGAACAATTCTTGTAAACTTTGAAACAATCTTTATATTTGAAAGGAATGCGACATATCTTTGGTCAAACGTCACGTTAAAGACCTATGACCACGCAACGGGACCTAAGTAGTCGACGCCGTCAATTGACGATTTGTCGGGGTCGCTACAGACACAAGTAATCTAAACTACATTATATGGTTGAATGATCGAAACCGAATATGCCCCTTTTTGCTTGGTAACCTAAGAATTAGTACACCGATCTACTAATTGACGCGAATCCTAAAGATAGATCTATTGGGCCTAACGAATCCCATCCGTTGTAGTGGATGCTTTAGTACCTCGATGTTGTTTTATATCATGTCTGATGGATGTCCCGGAATGATAGGGAATATTCTTATATGCATCAAGTTAATGTCGGTTACCAGGTGTTCAATTCATATGAATGATATTTTTGTCTCTATGCATGGGACGTATACTTATGAGAACCGAAAATGAAAATCTTGTGGTCTATTAAAATGATGGAAATGATTATTGATGTTAAACTAATGAACTCACCAACCTTTTAGTTGACACTTGAAAGCATGTTTATTCTCAGGTATGAAAGAAATCTTCCGTTGTGCATTTGCTCATATTAGAGATATTACTTGGAGTCATTCATGACATATTTCAAAAGACGTTGCATTCAAGTCGTTGAGTTCAGTAAAGATTATGATTAAGTAAATGATAGATTAGTCAGTGATAGTTTGATATATTATGAAATGGTATGCATGCCTGTCAACTTTCGATGTAATGAAAGATTGTCTTTTCGTAAACGAATGCAATGTTTGTAAAATGTATCATATATAGGTCAAGAACCTCATGATGAAATCAACTATTGTGAATCGTTTATAATGTATATGAACGGATCCTTTCAAATTACACATGAATGGCTCATAGGCGTTGTCACGCCCGCGAATAGACTCGAGCAACTCGTATTCTTCCGGAAGGTGACGTCTACGTGCCATCTACAATAATCAAGCAATGTAGGTTATGTTCCAAAAATAATAAGACTTCGTACAACAATAAGTTACGAAAAAGTGTATATAGCTTTCGAAAACAATTCAAAATGAGGGCTTTAAAAATGACACTTTTCATATCCCTGTTATCGTCAATTACAGCCAAAATTATGGCAAATAATATCTAAACAAACTATAAACATACTTTAAGAAAAATTTAAAGCATACTCGTAATTGCAACAAATAATGCTTAAAAATAATAATTATAGCGAGTTAGTCGTAATAAGCAATTTTATTCAAGATATGATAATTTTTGAGTATACAACAATCATAATGATTTATAACGCCTTCGAGTCATGATTTACATCAAAATTTTCCTATAATGCCTTCGAGTCTGATTTATAACCATTTTTATCAAAAAAATTCATTTTAAGCAAAATCGTACATAATAAGGAAAATCAAAGACTAGGTTCCAAATTTGTTTTTAAGTCAATAATATCTTAATTTTTACTAGTTTTCAAGTCATCCTAAGTTTTAAAAAACGTTTTAACATTAGGAAAAACCGAAAGCCTAATTTCGTACATTTTCCTAAAGATTGTAGTGTCCAACAAAACGATCCTAAATGTTGTTCCAAAGTGTTTTAGGTAATGCACTAAGCCTAAATAAGTTAGCAAAACATCAAATTTCCCAAAATTTTACCAATTTCTAGCCTTGAACACAAATTGACGAATTGTAGGCTAAAAGTGAATCTAAAGACCTCAATTGAACCTAAAAACTAGCATGCAATATCCACATTGTCTAACTAATCATGCAAGGAATCATAATCAAGCATAAAACACGTATTTTTTCAAACTTTAAATTTAAACCCTAAGCAAAAATTCGATTTTTAATCGTGAAAATGTACCTTAAACACAAAATTGACAGCGGAAATGTGCTTAGGAGGAACGAGAGAATAGGTTTAGATCTTTGAATCGGAAAATTTGGTCAAGAATTGGTGGTGGTGTTGTTGTTGTGTGCGTCGGCTGAAAGGAAGAAAGGAGAAGGAGAGGGAAAAGAAAAGAAGAAGATAGAAGAAGAAGAAAGGAAGAAAAGGAAGAAACGGAAGAAAATGGGCCCGTGTGGCGCACGGGCTTATTTCCCCTGTCCGACTCGTGATTTTTTGCATTTTTATATTTTCGATTTCATCATTGGAATTATAAAAGATTTATAAAATTTTGCCTCGGATTTTAATCCGGTTATTTTATCTATTTAATTTAAAATTTTAAAAAAATTTAAAAAGGAAAAGAAAAATGGACGGAGTAAAGGAAATAAAAAAATCTTATTTTATTAAAAACATAAATTGATTACACGGGTTCCACAACTAAGTTCCAGAAATGACGCGGAAAGAAAGATAAGTTTAAAGCTTCTTTGTCCATCCAGAGTAAATCAGTAGAGTGTATTGAAAATATTTCGAAATCACTTAGCATTTGGCGCTCACGCTTTTGTAAATCCCCGATGTCATCCATTAATTTAACCAAAGCCCTTCTGACCTTTTTGGAGTTTAAAATTCCATCCCTAGGTCCAGTATCTCGATAATTAAGTTCAAAAAGAAGTTTTGACATTATGTCTTGAAATAGAAGACCTTCCTCGAAGTCAGGTTCCCCGATACTAAATTTTAAATTTTCAGATATTTCTCGGATGATATTTCTTTGAGGAGTTGTAAATGGAAATTTTTACGTATTGAGAATTTGTGCGAGTTCAGAATATATTTCTTTTCTTTTTGCGAAGAAATTCTTATCTATTTTTTCCTCGGTTGAATCAGGATAAACTTCGATTAATCTTTTAATGAGAAATGACGCTGGATCAAAGTAGAAGAAATCTAGATCTCCGTAGTTTGAAATAGGGTTAGGTTTTTTACTTTCAATCGAAAATTCTAACTCAACAATCATTGTTGCAACATAATGGTTGATACGAATTTGAAAAAACTCTTTATCATCGATATGAGGTAGAAAACTAATGAATGATTCTAAATCAGATTTTAGGTGAATTTCTTCATCCCGATACTTGACAAAAATATCTTTCCCACATTCTTTTGACATTTTGTGAAGAGAACGAACTTGATTACGCAGCTCTTTCAATAAATTCATTTGAAATTTTGAAAACGGAAAATCCGAGGAATAGAGGTGCCTAATGAATTCTCTATAGACATCTAACCTTCTGTTAGGATTTAACAGATTTCCATTAAATGAAGCATCCGGGTTATCGATGTATCGTTTCTCTTTTGGAACATATACAAACAAGTTCAAATATTTGAAAATAGTTGGGTATTCTTCCCATAATTTATCTTCCATAATAAGGAGTTCATTAAGGCTGAGTCTCCCTTTTAGATCGTGAAGTGGGTCGAATCCTGGTTCATTTGAGTAAAACTTATCTAAAATCAATGAAATCTCCAAGTCGGATGAAGTTATCCGGCTTCTTGGACTACAAGGATCAAGAATTAATTCTTGATGAGATTCATCAGGGTTTAGATTCATTTCATTTTTGTTTTTTTAGAGGAAAACTTCTCCGGTTTCCGAAGTTGTGGGAGGGCATCTGCCTTTCGCACTTTCTTCGTTATCGGTTAAGTTTAAACTAGAATCTACAGAAATTAATACCATAATTAATATTCTGTTTTTTAAGTTTTATAAAAGGGTTTACTATTATAATGGCGACTTTAAATTCTATACCGACAAACTCTCAGTTTATTAAGCATATGTGTTTCTTATCTTTCGAAAAAAGTGGCCAGATCGACGACGGAGAGGCAGGATCCTTTTGGTTCCAATATAATTGGAGACTCTTCGGAAAATCCAACAACGAAGTCCGTGTATTTTGTCATTCTTAGACACCACTCAAGAATCTCAGATATCTCGACAGAATCAACGGTTACCTTAACAAACAGAAAATTTGATCCCCGGCAGCTGCGCCAAAAACTTACACCTCTCTTGATATGACCAAAACGGACGGTTTTATTTATACGGTGTCATTAAGTCGCAAAACGTCAGAATTAGTTATCAAAAGGGAGCAATGGTATTATTATTTATATTTAGCTGGGTTTTCCTAGCTATATTTCACCTACTTTTCTTCCTTTAAACGAGTAAGTGGTAAGTATAACTTAGGTTCGTATTTTTGTATGTTTTCTCAGTAATATGGGATAAATGTGCCTTTAAAGTCAATCCTAGTGACAAGTGGTGATAGAATAAACTTAACAAAGATAGTATGAATTATAAAGATAAAAGGGATATGTATGGAGAATATGATACTAATGGAGAGTTGTTAAAAGAGTTTAACTTCCTAGAATAACACTAAACCTCAATCAATTGGGTTAAGAACCTAATCAATTTATCGCTAAGAGTTTAGGCCTTGAAGATTCTAGCTAAGACGGATATCCCTACTCCCAACGTTAACCTTAAAGGGTTTAAACGACCTTGAGGATGGAATCTTAGGTACATGAATAAAGTGGTATATCCTTAAAGAAAAAGTCTCAGCTTTTCTTAATCCTAGTTGGTTTAACTACAGTAACACTCCTCCACTTAATACTAAGCTATGCCTTAACATTAATAGATGTGCAATCTTAGATATCCTAAGGTACTGCTAACTAGGTTAAAGGTCTCTCCTTTGCGATCACTCACTCAACTCCGAATCATCTTACAATATCTCTAAGACATTGCTTCTAACGCGAACCATGCTTTTGAGTAAGCCAGTGTTCACTGAAATCTATGTTGCCTACTCTAATAACAACCTAAATGGGCAGCTCTTCTTTGACGGATAAGTGATTAACCGTACGTAGGTACTATTTCCCTATTGTGACGTTAAGCACATATAACTACTTACCTTGTATCCTAGGATTGATTGGGTCCTAACACTAGGTTATAGCCACGTGAGTAAATGGAAAGGGTGGTCCGTAAATTAGACTTCTAAACCCGATAAGGTTTCAGCATAATGATAGTATAAGTTTCAGATAAGATATTCAACATATAATAAATATTTGTAACAGATAGTCAAGCATGCAAGATGAAAGCAACTCAAAGTAACAAAATAACTTTATTAAATTAAGGAAGGCTTTCACCATTTACAGATGAGATCTGGACCATTATAAGTGCTGACATTCTCTAGACTGCTCCTAGTACAATATTCGGCATTCGCCTCTAGGTACTTAATTTACCGCTCGGAGGTGAAAAGGCCTTGAAAGCTTCTAGTGAGAGAAAGTGTATTATAGTGAGAGAGTATGAAGAGGTGTGTGAAAATGGGATGCCAAATGGTGTTTAAATAGTAAATTTGGCTGGGAAACGGATGGCAAGGCAGCGCCACAGGCCGCAGTGGGTGGCGGATGCCAGGCAAACCGTTTGTCAAGCCTATTCCTTGTGCCCGGTGTTTGAGTGATATGGCAAGCTGGTGCCACAATGGCAAGCCGGCGTGGCAAGCCGGTGTGGCAGGCCGGTGTGGTGTCTGGTTTGCTATTTTGCTTAGATCGTCTTGCTCGTTCCCGGGATCATAACTTGGTTTCTGGCGTTGTAACATGTCTTTAACCATTTTCGCTCTCGAATCTTCGTTTTAGCTCCATTTTACTTGATTCTTTCCTGCATCACCTTTGTAATTACTAAATCTACAAAATTAACCAACAAGGCAATTATTTTAGCGATAAATCTTGGAACTTTATTATTTTTTAGCCTTAATATCGAGGTAAAAACGTGACTTTTTGGCCGATATCAGTCACCACATTATATCATTCAGTAACTTGTGGCATTGAACACACTTTCTCTCTCACGCAGTACTTTCTCACTCTAGAATTTCATCGCTTAGCAACAACACGCTAGACGGACCACTTAACAGTACGGTCTCGGAAGATTGATGAAGCCAGCCCACAGAGAACTCTTCCGTGATCCGCATCTGCGGGGATTTTCACGAAGGCAAACATCAATCGATAACATATCCCACCACGCTGAGCAATTCTAGTATTGTACTAGTATATATTAGCCGCTAGCCAGAAAATAGTACCAGCATATGGCACCATCCATTCTAAAGAATCACTTAACCATGATGAGAAAGAAAGACAATAAACAGAATATAGTCCCTATTGAAGCCAATATGATACATAATTCGAAAGCCGGACAACGCAAAAAAGAAGAAACTTTAGAAGAATTGAAGCAGCAATTAATTGCATTTCCTTCATTGTTTTATACTAATCTGTCTGATGCCCCATTAGTTGTGACGACCGGGAAATTTTCGACCAAATTTAAACTTAATCTGTAAATGAATTCGACACGATAAGCAAAGTCTGTTAGGTTGAGTCTCAAAATTTTGAACTGTTTCATATATATACAATTGACCTTCGACCATTCTCGACGATTCACGAACAATTATTTGTAAATAAATATGTGCACACATATATATAAATAAATATAAATATATATATATTATATAGATATGAAATTTGATATATGTAATTTGTTATATTAATATTATTACTAGTATTATCATTAGATAATATTATTACCATTATCATTAAAAGTCATTATTAAAATTATAATTTATCATTTTTATTATTAATATAAAAATAAAACAATTATCATTAATAATATTATTATTAACATTATTATTAATAATTATTATCATTGTTATCAATATTATTATTATTATTTTTTTATAACTAATATATTTATATTTATTAATCAGTAATAGTAATAATTCAGATAATTACGCGAATTCTGTTTTCAGTCATGATCAACTTTTTATATTTTATATTTCCTATCTTTTGGTTATGGTCTGTGAGAGTTAAAGTGTTGGCAGATGATTAAAAACTCTGCTAGACTATTGATTTCACTTTGTCTCACTATTTAATTATTGAATTTATGAATTACTTTTTGATAACTGTATTTGTTTCATCCATCTCTCTATGTCTCCATTTTCATCATAAATATATATCTATATTACATAACTCATATGTACATGAATATACACTCCACTCTCACTTCATTTCCATCACCGCCACCCACCACCAGAGCATCACTCAATATCTTAAAACGGTAGCACATACCACCTTTGTGTGTATATATATATATATATATATATATATATATATATATATATATATATATATTGTTTTGTCGATGCTAAATCACCACCATAACCCATCAACGGAACCACCATCTGCCACCACATTTCTCTTTTATTCTCAATCGCGAAACCTTCTAACCATTCGGTAACCATCACCAAGAACACCTACACCACCCTTGTAAACACCATGACATCACTACGTTTCTTTTCTTTGTGTTTCTGTCAAACTGTAGCAAACCATCTGAAGCACAACCCATTAATTACCACTAACCAAAACCTTGTACAAATCAATGAAGATCATGAACTAATGAAACCATCGTTAGCCAACTGATTTCACTTCTATCTCATTCGAACCACAACAAACCAAAACCCACTTGAGATGCTACTGTTCCTACGATTTTATTGTTATCTATTTGTAGCCATCAACTTAGGCTTCAACTATTACTGCTACACTATTTTTTTTTTCTGTGTCTATTAACTTAAAACCACCAATTTTTCCCACCTACTAATCTGTTCATGTTAAACCCATCAAACCATGACGGACCTGTAACCCAATTAAGTGAAACCATCTATTAAACACTCTATCCTTCCTACTTCTATTTTCTCTTGGTCGATTCACAACCATCACACCCACACCATTAAAACCACCTGCATACTCGTGATTTTTTTTCCACCACTGTATAGCTCCTCCTTCTTTCTGTTTTTCGAACCCTATTACACCTGCAAGACTGTTATCTCTTTTGTTTATTACATTATTGATAACAATGGTGGTGATGTGAAAAGCTTCGATGGTGATGGCGATATAATTCATGATGATAACAATCAAACAACTGCTCTAGCGATGGCCTTTGTGTCTGTTTAGTTTCAGACCACAACCCGTCCTACAACAGCGTTTATTATGTTGTGTTCGACTATTACTGTTGCACTATAGATCTTCTACAGCTGCTACGTGTTATTCTTTTTTTCTTTTTCTTCTGTTTTCGAACCAAATGAAAGGTTAAAGAATGAGAGATGATGATTATGATGGATGAGTGATAGTGAAAGATGAGCTGTAAAGAATAAAGTAGTACATGATCATCTATTTATTTATACAAAATAAAACATACTTGATATTATTAAAAGTATAATTTGAGGATAGAGATGAGTTTAGCAGCTTATGTTTTCGGTACAATTCCATACCATACACTGGACCGTAATTTTAGTTTAGTTAATTGGGCTGTGAGATTGTAGTTGGGCCATTTATAATTAAAGTGGTGGCAATATGGACATGTTGTTAATGGGCCACCAGGAATCCACCACCGATTGTTGTTGCTGCTATATACCTTTACTGATTGAAGCACTATTCAATTTTCCGAAGATATCAATTGCTGCAGCTGTAAATTTCTGTTCCTTTTTGCTTTGGACGAATACATAAATTTAGGATAATGATGATAAAAGATGAGAGTGAATAGGATATTGTGAAGATGTTAATGTGATCGAATATAACAATGACGATGAGGACATGGCATGATAAAATGATGATATCGAATTATTATGAGTAGAAGATGATTAGAATGAAGATACAATTAAGATTAATATATTGATTATAAATAAGGTTATGATTAATTTGGTCTTGATCGTTTGGTTTGTTGAAGAAGAAAGGGAAACAGACAATGAGAGGTTAAATACATTTAGAAATCCATTATATCAGATAAACAGATGACAGATCAATGGTTAGGGTCGTGTCGGGTTAGCGATAGGTCTTGGGTTCGAGCCTTGGTAGAGGGGATTATTTTTTTTGGAGCTTTTCTTGTGAGGTAGTATTACTACTACTCTTATAATTATGATTTCATTATTATTATTATTATTGATATAATTGTTATTATTATTTATTACTAATTGTTATTAAGTCATTATTATCATTACCAATGTTAGTAATAAGATTATTAGGATAATTATTATTATTATTATTACTATCATCCTTATTATTATTATTATGATTATTATTATTATTAAGTAGTAAGTATTATTATCTTTATTACCATTGTTATTATTATTATAAGTATTATTATTATTAATAACATTATTATTATCATTATTAGTGTTGTTATTATAAAAAAATTATTATTATTACAACTATATTATTATTATTATTATCATCATTAGTACTAGCACCATTATTATCATCATAAGAACTATTATTATTATTATTATAAAAGAAAACAACTTTTTATTTATTATTATCAATATTATTCTATCATATAAATATTAGTTACATAAAAATATATTTAATACATATAACATAACTATATTAAAAATTTTACAAATAAATAATAATTATTAATTAACAAGATAGAAAATGAAAATAATAAGTATATTAATAAAATTAATTTATAAACTTGTTTGATTTACATTATATGTGTTAATATATATAATTGATATAGGTTCGTGAATCCGAGGCCAACCCTACACTTGTTCAGTGCCGTCGTATGAATATTTTTACTACAAAATATTGTATTGTGAGTTTCATTTTCCCTTTTTACTCTTTACGTTTTTGAGCTGAGAATATATGCAAATGCTTTATTAACTGTTTTACAATATTTATATGCGTGAGTTTCATTTGCCCTTTTTACTCTTTACATTTTTGGGCTGAGAATACATACAAATGCTTTATTAACTATTTTACAATATTTATATGCGTGAGTTTCATTTGCTCCCTTTTTAAATGCTTTTGCAATATATATTTTTGGGACTGAGAATACATGCGCTGTTTTATAAATGCTTTATGAAATAGACACAAGTGATCGAAACTACATTCTATGGTTGAATTATCAAACCGTATATGCCCCTTTTTAGCTTGGTAGCCTAAGAATTGGTGTTTATGATAATTTCCACCAATTGACGCGAATCCTAAAGATAGATCTATGGGCACTAACAAGCCCCAGTCAGAGAATTTGAACTGCTTTAGTACTTCGATTTATCATGTCTGATGTGAGTCCCAGAATGATGGGGATATTCTATACGCATCCTGTTAAGGTCGGTTACCAGGTGTTCACCATATGAATGAATTTTAATTCACGAGTTACGCATGTCAATATATGAAATCTTGTGGTCTATTAAAATGATGGAAATGAATGATTATGATAAATTAATGAACTCACCAACCTTTTGGTTGACACTTTAAAGCATGTTTATTCTCAGGTATGAAAGAAATCTTCCGCTGTGCATTTGCTTATTTTAGAGACATTACTTGGAGTCATTCATGGCATATTTCGAAAGACGTTGCATTCGAGTCGTTGATTTCATCAAGATTATTATTAAGTCAATTATAGTTGAAAGTATTATGAAATGGTATGCATGTTGTCAACTTTCGATGTAAAGAAAGTTTGTCTTTTAAAAACGAATGCAACGTTTGTAAAATGTATCATATAGAGGTCAAATACCTCGCGATGTAATCAACTATTGTGAATCATTAATAATGTATATGAACGGGTCCTTTCATTAGTAATTGAAGCCAGAATTGTAAATTGCATTGTTAGGGGAATTTATACCGACACTGGAGCAGGAACAGATATCATGTATGAACACTGTTTCGTACAATTGCCAGAGCGAGTGAAAGAAACAATGAAAGATACACTTGTTCCATTGGAAAGTTTTTCTAATGAACCATCGTGGTCTGAAGGAAGCGTAAATTTGGAAGTAGCATTGGGAAAGGCACCATACAAAAGAACATGTCACATAGAATTTCTTGTAGTCAAAGCAAATTCGCAATACAATGTTATTTTAGGACGGTCTGCAATGATGAATTTTGGAGCTATAAAATCAACGGTACACGACATGATGAAATTCCCTACATAGGTTGGAATAGCAACTTTATACACAGAACAAATAAGATCTATTGAGTGTTCTCAAATAAGTCGAACAACTGTTAAACCAATAATACATAGTGATGGATCTATATCTCTAAATCCAGTATTTTCACAACAAAAAATCATGGTTAGAAGCACTTTAACAAAGGAATTCAAGGAAAAACTTTATAATATTTTAGCAGCAAATTTGGATGTATTTGCATGGCAAGTCTCTGATATGACTGGGGTACCAAGAAATATAGCTGCGCATAAGCTAAATGTAAACCCAAATATTTCACCAGTTTGTCAAAAGAGAAGAGGCATGACCCTAGAACGAAGAAAATTTCTCAGAGATGAAGTCAGAAATTTAGTGGCTGCAAAAACCGTGCGAGAATTTAAATACCAAACATGGGTAGCAATCTAATAATGGTAAAGAAACCAGATGATACTCGGAGAATGTGCGTGAACTTCACAAATATGAATAAATCTTGTCCAAAAGACAACTATCCTCTACCAGAGATAGATTAGAAGGTCGAATCTTTGGCTAGATTCCGTTATTAGTGTTTCTTGGATGCTTACAGAGGATACCACCAGATTTAATGGCGCCAACAGATGAAGACAAAACAACCTTTCACACAACGGATGGAATCTTCTGTTATACAAAGATGCCTTTTGCTCTAAAAAATGCTTGAGCTACCTATCAGTGTGTTATTGATATGGCATTTAGAGAACAAATTTGCAGAAATGTAGAAGCTTACGTGGATGACATAGTAGTCAAAACTAATACAGAGGAACGGATGACAAGAAATATTTTGGATACTTTTGATTTACTACAAAAAATCAATATGAAGCTAAATCAAAAGAAATGTACTTTTAGTGTTGGAAGGATAGTTTTTTGGCCATTTAGTCACTGAAAGCGGGATAAAAGCGAATCCGAAAAACATTCAAGCAATTGAAGAGATGACTTCACCAAAAACAAAAAAGGATGTACAAAGTTTAAACGGAAGGCTTGTAGCATTAACTAGGTTTTTGTCAAAAGCAGCAGAAAGATCATTACCATTTATGAAAATGTTGAAAGGGTGTTTGAATAAAAATGATTTTGTGTGGAAGACGGAGGCCGAGGAAGCTTTTCAGGACATTAAGAAGTTGTTAAAAAAGTTTCCAACTTTGTTTGCTCAAATTGCAGGAGAAACACTAATACTTTATATGGAAGTATCAAACAAGGCTATAAGTTCTGTTTTAATCGCAAAATGAAATGGTACTCAAATGCCCATATATTTTGTTAGTAAAGTTTTTCAGCAAAGTGAAGTGAATTACCCACCAATTGAAAAGTTATTGTATGCTTTAAAGCACACCGCTAGACGGTTGATAAGATATTTTCTAGGGCATCCAATTTTGGTTCTAACAATCAACCAATTAAACAAATATTGAAACATCCAAAATCATCAGGGTGATTAGCAAAGTGGGTAATAGAATTGGGAGAATATGTGATTAACCTTTCCCCAAGAAATGCAATAAAAGGACAAATTTTGGCAGATTTTCTTTTAGAAACGAGTGAAAGGATTGAGCAATTTAAGAAGCCTGAATGAGATGCTCAGTTATGGGAGTTATACATAGATGGTGCATCCAGTGAAGAAGGAGTGAGATTAGGGTTAGTTCTTACCATTCCAGATGAAGAATAACATACATATGCACTCAAATTTTGTTTCTACGCATCCAACAATGAAGCAGAATATGAAGCATTAATATCAGGCACGAACATAAAGCAGAGATGGGGATAAAACATTTGTGTGCTTATGTTGATTCACAGATTAAAACACAGCAGGTAAATGGAGCATTTGAGGCAAAGGATATATCCATGAAAAAATGTTTACAGTTAGTTGAAAATTTTCAAAAAAATTTGAAAGTCTGGAGGTTGTGCAAATATTAAGAAACAAGAATAAGGAAGCGGATGTATTGAGAAAGATAGCAACATTGACATTTGATCACTTGCACAAGAAGGTTTTAGTGGAGGTTTTATAAGAAAATTCAGTAGATGAGAAAGTCATAATTGCAATAATAGAAGAAGAAGGATCCTGTTGGATGACATCGTATGTTAAGTACTTGCAATACGGAGCACTGCCAGCGGATTCTATAGAAGCAAGACGGATAAAAGTAAATGCTACGTTGTACGTTCTGGATAATGGAGTACTTTACAGAAGGTCATTTAACAGTCCAAATTTGAGATGCCTAGGACCACGACAAGCAGCAAATGTATTAAGCGAAATGCATGAAGGATTGTGTGCACAACATTCTGCTTACTGGACTATTGTGGCACGGATTATGAGACAAGGATACTACTGGCAAACAGTTTACAGAGACACGACAGAGATAATTAAAACATGTGATGCATGCCAAAGGCATGGTACCGTTCAAAGTCTACTGAAGTATGATCTTATTTTAGTTTTTTCTGCATGGCCATTCTGTAAATGGGCCATTGATATAGTGGGACCGACCATTCCTAAGAGGTATATGAAATGCAAATTTTTGGTGGTAGCAATTGATTTTTTCACCAAGTGGATGGAAGCGAAAGTATTAGAACGCATCACGGGGGAGAATATGAAAAAATATGTTTGGAATGATATTTTGTGTAGATATGGTTTGACAAATTAAATTGAAAGTGATAATAGGAATCAATTTGCTGTGAATCCATTTAAAAGATGGTGTGAAGAGCTAAGCATAAAACAAACATTCACTTCTGTAGCTCACCTACAGGCAAATGGCCAAGTCGAAGTAACAAATGAAGAAATTGTAACTGGAATAAAAGCTAGACTGGGTTTAAGTCAAACAAAATGGGTTAGTGAAGTTCCATATGTTTCGTGGACTCACCGCGCAATGCCAAAATGGTACCGTTCTGCCTAGTGTATGGAACTGAAGCAGTAATACCCGCAGAAATTCAAGTACCCACGCACAGAATATTAGCATTTGATTTTGAGAAAAACTCATCCGTTTTGCATGAGAATTTAAACTTGTTAGAGGAGCGGCGTATTATGGCCGTAATCCGGCAAGCAGATAATAAGCAACGCATCGCAAAGTATTATAATAAAAGAGTAAAGTATGTGCAATTTGAAGAAGGATATCTGGTACTAAGAGACAATGAAGCAAGTCGGCAATAAAAATAAAGAAAACTAGGACCACGTTGGGAAGGACCTTACAAGATCATAAAAGTATAAAAAAATGGTTCCTATACGCTTGGAGCGCATTTCGGTGATGAAATGCAGAGAACATGGAATGCAATGAATTTAAAGAAATTTTATGCGTAGTATTGCATATTCAAATAGCTTGATCAACTATTTTGAATATGAGATGCAATCATAAATGTAAAATTTTCTTTAACAAATAAGAAATAAAGCAGTTATTCTTATGGTAAAATATTCATATTTTTATCCGGCTGAGGATTTCTTAATTCAGGTGATACAAAGTTGTGTGGCATCCCTGCCCACAGAAGAGAAAAAATTTTCTCGGTGGTAGAAGTTTAATCATAAACAAAAGGTTGAATCGGCAGCGGATAACGTAGACTCACTTGATCATCGAAGCATTAGATTATATCTACGACTGTCATGACGTGAAATTATATAAAAAAAACCAAGGCTGGCCACCAAAATTGATTTTTAAATCAAACATATAAAGCTTTGGAAAAACTATACAAAAGTACTAAATATTAATGCAAGCATTCATTTATAGCAAACAATATACAATACAGTTCGAAATTCAAAATGTCATCAACAGAGGACCGAGGATCATTACAAATAGGATTCAAGTCAAGAAAAGTCAAGTCCTCTACTTGCTTTCCTACAACAAGTACTATATCTACGGAATCTGGGTCAAGTTTGGTAGTAATAGTTTCAGGCAAAGGATCTGAAAAATTTGGCACCTTTGCTTTCAACATTTCAAGAAACTTTATCCGCTCAGCATCCAGCGCAACAGTGATGAAATCTGAAAAAGGTTTTGTCAGGGTTTCAGAGTTAGGAACCTTGGTAACTATGTTAAGAATGCCGACAATAAGGCATCTGGTATCATTATTGCTAGCATGCAGTCTTTCTTCTAAAACTTTGTTAGACTCTATCAACGTATTAATTTTTTGCAAATACCACTTCTCTTTTGATTCAAGCTAAGTAATACGTGCTTCTGCAGAGCTTTTAGCAGTAATATCAGCATCTAATTTAAGTTGCGCAGTCTTTTCAGAATCTTCTAGTTGAAATTTTTGCCTTTATCCTTTTCTATCCTCTCGGATTTTTCACGATGAACTTGGTCAAAATACTCTAAATGTTTCAAACTGTCAAGTTGTGAAGCAATGTTAAATATTATCCCTTGAGGAATTTACGATCGTCACTTTTAGACAAATTGTGGAAGTATTTAGAAAGAGAAGGTGAAACCATTTTTTCCAAGTATGATATTAACTCAGCATAGCTATCAGGTGGGCCTTTGAGAAAATGGGATAAACTAGCTGTATCTAGGTGAGGAAGATTTATTTGAGACGAGCTAGCCTCGGCAACCTTATTTTGCTGGTCGAAAGACGGAAGAGCAAGTCTTTTAGACGCTCCTTCTTCGCAAGAGGCCATGGCTGAATCAAAATAGCATTTATTACGCATAATGTTTCTCCAGTCTAAGAAGGAAGATTCATAAAGGATACTTAAATGGAGTAGGAAAAAAATAACCACCAGTGATGAGCAGTGTGTAAAAACAAAGCATATTTTGATCTGCAATACGGTCAAAAGAAATATTAATAGCAACACAGCGCTTACGAGCACCTGCTCGGGTTAAACTTCAATCACTTACAATATCATGATCTTCAACATTTCCCTCTTCAGCATTCTCATCCGCAACAGTTTCAGTAGTAAACTGTAGATCCCTAAAATTTTCATGACGCATAGCACAGAGTGGATCAATTTCAATGCAAAACGCAAGACATAAAGTATCAGTAAAAGAATATATTACATTCAAAAATAGTTTTCTTATTGCATTACATATACCTTTGTTATTCAAAAGTATGATCGGTAGACCATGGGATATATCCCATTCAGCACTCATAGACATAAGGGACAGCATGTGCTCTGGATAGCAACGGTCTGAAATTTAATCCTTTATAATGGTATTTAATGACTTTCGTTCTTCAGGAATTAGTTGAAAGGACCCGTTCATAAACATTATAAACGATTCATAGTAGTTGATTTCATCGCGAGGTATTTGACCTCTATATGATACATTTTACAAACATTGCATTCGTTTTTAAAAGATAAACTTTCTTTACATCGAAAATTGACAGACATGCATACCCTTTCATAATATCCACTATCCAAACTATAATTGACTTAATAATAATCTTGATGAACTCAATGACTCGAATGCAACGTCTTTCGAAATGCATGCCATGAAAGACTCCAAGTAATGTCTTTAAAATGAGCTAATGCACAGCGAAAGATTTCTTTAACACCTGAGAATAAACATGCTTTAAAGTGTCAACCAAAAGGTTGGTGAGTTCATTAGTTTATCATAATCATTCATTTTCATCATTTTAATAGACCACAAGAATTTCATTTCCAGTTCTCATAAATATACGTCCCATGCATAGAGACAAAAATCATTTATATGGTGAACACCTGGTAACCGACATTAAGAAGATGCATATAAGAATATCCCCTATCATTCCGGAAAATCCTTCGGACATGATAAAACAACATTGAAGTACTAAAGCATCTGCAACCATGGATGGGGTTCGTTAGGCCCAATAGATCTATCTTTAGGATTCGCGTCAATTAGTAGATCGGATTACTAATTCTTAGGTTACCAACTAAAAGGGGCATATTCGGCTTCGATCATTCTCCCATATAATGTAGTTTAAATTACTTGTGTCTATTTCGTAAAACATTTATAAAAATTGTGCATGTATTCTCAGCCCAAAAATATAAAGGCTAAAAAGGCAAATGAAACTCACCATACTGTATTTCGTAGTAAAAATACATTTAACGTCATTGAATAAATGCAAGGTTGGCCTCGAATTCACGAACCTATATTAATTATATATATATATATATATATATATATATATATATATATATATATATATATATATATATATATATATATATATATATATATATATATATATATATATATATATATATATATATATATTGGTCAAAATTTGTCTAACAATTTATGTCAGGTCATAGTGTACCACAATCCTATTGCTCGAGACTAATATGCAATAGTCAATAAAAGTCAATTTGACTCAAAAATTATTTCCAAAATTTATACATGATTATTATATAGTTTGCATATCGTCGTTTTATATTTTTAAATATTTTTAAAATATTTTATTAGAGTAAATAATATAATTCATTTGTTAATAAATAAAATTTTATATAGAAATATACCTTTCTATATCTTAAGTAATAAAATTTATAAAATTCATTTAATATTATAAAATATTATGATAGGTTTTTATTAAGGTAATTATATTATTTGTGTTACATATTTATTTGATATAATAACATTGATAATAATAATAAGTAAAAGTTGTATTATTTTGTAATAATAATTATTATTTTCTTATTAATAAAACTATTAATTTTTATATTTATCAAAAATGATATTATGATAAAACGATAATAATAATAATAAAATTTTTGATTAACAATGATATTCCTCTTAAAAATAATAACTTTCGTAAAAATGATATTTTTAATATTAATACTACTTTTAATAATAATAGTGATAAAAATAATGAAAAACGATAATTTTTATCTAAATAAATATCTTACAATATTTTTAATTTCATCATGATACCCATACTCATTATTTCCTAATCGATTCTCTTAATAGTTTTTAAATCGTCTTTTATATCGTGTTCATTTTAATGATAATATTAGTAATCATAATAGTTAAGTGTTACTAATATTAGTTATAATTATAATAATACTAATAATAATAAATGTTATGATAATATTAATACTAATAACTATTTTTAATGATAAAAATAATAATAATAATACTAATTATAACTTTAACGATAATAACAATAGTAAAGATAACAATTTTTAATGATAATACATTTTATTGATAATAATAATAATAATAATAATAATAATAATAATAATAATAATAATAATAATAATAATAATAATAATAATAATAATAATAATAATAATAATAATAATAATAATAATAACTTGAACGCCGATAATAATAATCATTTTTACAAAAATTCAATTGGCGATAACTTCTAATCCGTTCACCGAAACCATTCGATATCTAAATGAAAAGTTCTTAATTTTTCACTAGCTTTCCAACGACATGCATATCTTATACCATATCTCAACCGCATAGGTAACTAATTTAAGATTCAACATAACCTATCTAAGGACAATATCAAAAGTACAATCATGCATACTCTTAAATACTTGAGCACTAGTCAGGGATACACTATTATTATGTAAAAATTAAATTATAAGTGCTTACGTATCAATATTGAGATTCAATATTGCAGGAAAGGTACGTAGACAAAACGGAGATGATAAACACTAAATTGACCTCATGAGCATACTCATGAACCATACCCATCACCTCCATAGCTATAACCCATAATTTCCTTAGCCCTATCCTACTCATAAAACCCATGTTGCAATAGCTCGCGCGTACCCCTTGTCGTAATATTTTATGTATAATACTAGTATTATCACTCCTAATAATACTAATACTAATAATAATAAGATTAATAATATTACTAATAATAATAATAATAATAATAATAATATTAATAATAATATAAATATAAATAATCCATACAGAGTGAGTAATGTAGGTACTTGTGTATGTGTGTGTTTTTCATCCGAATGAAATCGTGCGTTTTATAATATTGTGGCCAAACCATCCATCCCATGCGATCGCATGGGATGTGTATGGTTATTACATGTGATCGCATGACTAGTTAATCCAGCTGGTATCCATCTCATTCCCTTACCGACACTCTTATTATATTTATTTAGTATATATTATATTTAATTTATATAATTACTTATATATTATATTATATTTACGGTAATGGTAAAAATATAATTATTACAAAAATGACTCTTACGTTGTCACTCGACTCATGTACCACTTTCGGTTTTTCGAGCGCACTTTCGTACGTTTAGAAAACTAGCCTTTTACGTTACGCGACGTGTACCTTTAATAATAGTTTAATTTATTCATCAATAAATTACCTTGTAAAAATGTATCTTATAAAATTTGAGCGTTGTGGTCATTTGCTTCAATAAATTAGTGACTCGTTGTTTACCAAGCTATATTATTCTAAATTGGAACGTTTTATGACTAAGTTATATATATTTATATTTTCATTTTGAAATATAAATTTGAACTATTTACTTAATATAGTTTTTCGAAACTAATGTCATTCAAAACTTATATATTTAGAAATCGTTTAATTTTAAGAATTACTATTTCGTAACATTTGAATTTTAAAGTTTCAATTTGATATAGTTCATTTATATACAAACGTTCATAAAACATTTCAATAACTAAATTATTTTATATTTAAAAATCATTTTATTAAAAAGGTTATAATAGTAGAAGTTGTTATGTCATAAGACGTTCTTAAAAAGTCTATTATATCTAAAAGACGTTTTCGTTTATGAAAGTAAAATCGTATATGAATCATATCAGGTTTCAAGGTTTTAACTTCCAGTTTAATCATGATTCTTAGGATTAAGTCTAAAGGAAAATCACACGTATGGAATCATCTTAATGTAAAATGTCGATCTATTTAACTTGTCAATATCTATTTTCTAATTTACCTATATTCCCTAATTTCACTTTCACAATACCTAATATGAAGGTTAATTAATTTATCTTATCAAAAGTCACGAGGCAATTATTGTAAGGCATGTAGTGGAATTTAACAAAAGTTTCCACCAATCTGACTTGCTCTCGCTACTTGACACTTTGTCCTTACTCGAAGATCACTTTACCATTTTTCCGAATATCGTTAAAAAGGAAAGGTTTTGTAAATCAAAGTGGACCTCTCAACAGAGACTCGTAATCATAATTCAATGTATCTGATAATTCAATCATTTGATATCATCTTCTAATTCCATCGATAACTATTTGAATACATTTTGAAACAAATATGTTTATGTAAAGTATTATACGTCTAATACTTTGTTAATGTTTTCAAGTTATAATATATACACGTATACATATATAATCATATATGTTCATATAATGGTTCGTGAATCATTGCTATTTGGTCGAGGTTAATTAAATGTATGAATACAGTTTAAAATTCTTGAGATTTAACTTAACAAACTTTGCTTATCGTGTCGGAAACATATAAAGATTAAAGTTTAAATTTGTTTGGAAATTTCCAGGTCGTCACAGTACCTACCCGTTAAAGAAATTTCGTCCCGAAATTTGATCGTGGTTGTCATGACTAACCATAAAAATGTTTTCATGACGAATATGAGTCGATAATTAGAGTTTTATCTTTATTGAGTAATATGGATAAAACAATTTGATTTTGTGAAGAGTACGAGTGAAGCTATCACCAAAAGAGTGAATTGAGTAGGTATAGATTCGTTATATCTTTTGACGTAGATAGGATTGATTTTTAAGTTCAAGAGATTTGGAGAGAATCTTCATAATAAGATTTGATTCTCCGGTAACCAAGGGAATTTGGATCCGCTTTAAATGTGATCATCCATTTTGATTTGCTCTGTCGGAGATTTTCCTATAAATCCACCTCCTCCGTTTCCTTACAACTCACACATTCTATTCTTTCCCCCTTAACTCATATTTTAAAGTATTCATCAATATGCTTCATCCAATTCTGATTCTCGACATACTTCTAACTTTCATATCGGTCATTCTTCTTTTTCATCTACCGCCGGAAGAATCTATTTACTTCTACTATACTCTTGGGTTTATAGTGATTCTAGTTCTCCCGTGTCTTTATATTGCTATATGCATCGACATATACGGTTTATAATTTCTCGGTGGTTGTTGGGTTTTATATCTTCCCTTATATTTTGATGTCCCTGCTTCTGTCTTCCATAATCATTGTCATCTCCAGTTAATGCTTCCTTTTATTTGCTGCGATTTATACCCAATTTCTGTTTCGGAGCTTTGTCCTTTCGTTTCTTCTTCTTGTGATTAAGCACCGCTTGTAATGGTACAGAATTTGCAGATATGAATTTCGGAATGAACATTGTTAATGTTCTAGGAAGGAAATTGTAATGGCACGATCTTGACTTGTCAAATTACCAGAATACCTCAGAAAAAACCGAATCATCAAGAAATATTTTCTTGATATTTTAGAGATTAAGTAGAATACAAGAGTCGTGTAAAATGGCACACGATGATGTTATGATCTGTGAATCATCACGTTCCATTTAGAAACTCAGCATGACTTACTTTAATATAATCACGTTGATCAAGTGTCATTATATTATACTAACTCATGCTTCAGCTCCCAATACTACTTCAAAAATGTTCCTATTTTAAACTCGAATATTTCAGAATTTAGAAACTAAAATAGTTTCTTTTACGATGTAAAACAGATAGCGCGAAGAGATAAATGATTTCAGATATGAATAATTATGAAAATATCTTCAAAAATATGGAGGATATTTATAATGAAAGATATGATGATATCTTAGGAATTCTAATATCAGAGGATGATGAAGGATATTGTCCGCAGGGGTTTAGAGTCAGGAGCAAGGTATTTGTTAATGACTTCAGCAGATACTGAATCATTTGGATACTTTGAAGGCAGGTTCAGTCATTGTGATTTGTCCACAGCCTCCTTCATACTTTGCTCAATCCGTTTTCCAGTTCCAAAACTTCTCTTTTTCTGCGCTTTGCCAGCACACTATTCATTATCATCAAACTTTTTATTGTTAAGGTCGTTTTATAGTTTTTGCTGCTTCATCAGCATTTCGAGAACTATTTCGCAGTTCAGGGTGTTTTTTAGAAACTTCACATTCAAGTATGTGAGTCCAGGAGATAGACATTATATGTACACATATAACTGTTGGCGTAGACATGCTGCAAGATTTCAAAATACTGATTGCTAATTCCCGATGATTCGTATAGCAATTCTCATTACAAGATGCGAATGAGTAAATGATGAGGTTTCGATAAATATAATGATTCTTCGGAATGCCCAAGATCAGTGAAGTTGTTGGTAAGTTTATTGTTAATGTGGTGGAATATGAAATGTACTCCGGTAACAAAAGGGTAATCACATATATCAAGATTATGATAAGGCTACTCCGAATGAAAAATCGAAGTTATCTTGCTAGAGCTGTGATATAATTTTCTACTTTGCAAAAGAATTGTAAAGTTATTTTTTCTAATAAATGCCAAAAGATCTGACACAGATATGTGTTGAATTATGACTTTGGTTTCGAGAGCTTTTTTTTTTAAGTACATAACTGTGGGTAATATGTGGTTGGATCATCATCTCGATTGCTCATTATTTTAAGTGTCTTCAGAGATTTTCGAAGGGTTTGAACACATATTGTAATCGTTAGTATACATTTAATGTTCAAACATAGTTTTGAAGTCAAAGTATAGCTTTGAAAGATGTAGGAATCTAAAATTGATGGTACCGGTTATATTTCGTATTGAATTCTGAGGTTTCAAAATCAGAATATGTAATTGGGTTTGAATGAGTATGGTTGTTTTGATATGAAAGAATGTATATTATTGTGAAAGTAGAAAGTATGGTTGATAATTTGCTTAATCAGATTCGAAGAATGTAACATATTAATTGTGAATATATATATATATATATATATATATATATATATATATATATATATATATATATATATATATATATATATATATATATATATATATATATCTCGAGTATTACCTACCCGTTAAAAGAAAATTTTCACAATTAATATTTTGTAAAAAAAAATAAATTATTACAGTCTTTATGAAAATATATATGTATATATTCTCTTCAGATGTAACATAGATTTTAATGAGTTAATAATAAATTAAACTCATTCGATTTACAGTTGGAACTAGAATTGAATAATCCCTTGAAGGCTTTAGAGATTACATAAATATTTCTTCAATAATATTGAAATTATGAATCAATACTTCGTTATTTGTTGAGGCGTGATGTTGGTTTTCGTTAAATTCTTGTGAATCTTTGCAAAGTACGAATGATGTTATCTGAAATGTTTCGGGTACATCGATGATGAAAGTGTAAAATCAAATATATACTTGATTTATTATGAATTGAAATTTGTTGAATTGCGACAGAGATTGTAGTTAACGCTGGTTAAGTTGCGGCCGAAGGACGTACATTATTGCATATTTGTAATATGAATTAACCGAGTAGTTAAGATTCACACACAATAGCTTAGTACGGAAAGATTTATTTTTATTTCAAAATATATATATATATATATATATATATATATATATATATATATATATATATATATATATATATATATATATATATATATATATAAAATATACATATAATTCCTTCAGAGGGAATGAGTTAATTCTTCATAACTCGCTGATACAATATACGCGTTATTGATTCGTAATGATGTCCACAGTGATTCTTGAACTGACGGAGTTTGTGATGTTATAGATGTTGTTGATTCTGATGTTGATTGTGCTGATGATGCTGGTAATGCTGACAGTACTGATGATGTTGTTGGTAAAACAAGTTTAGCTGGTTAATCACACACCATTTTTGTTAGGGTTTCTACTCTTCCTTCTATCATTTTGGTTTTCTTAACTGCTTTATGATTAGGGCTAGATTAGATAATCACTAAGACTTTAGAGATTACATAATCTCCGCGGAATGTTTCTCCAATGAAGTTATGAATTAATACTTCGTCAGTTATTGTTATTGGTATTCCTTGGTATCTATGGTACGTATGACGTTGATGCTCGTGGGACAGATTGTGAAGTTTGAGGTTTTCTACACGATTGTGGTTGGAGGTGGTAATGGTACTGTTGGCATTGATGATGGTAGTACTGGTTATGCTGCTGATGCTGCTGATGCTGCTGATGGTGTTTGTAATCTTTGTACCATATTCTCCAAAGCCACTACCCGAGCGCGAAGCTCGTTGACTTCTTCTATTACACCGGGGTGATTGTCAGTTCGGACGAGCGGATAAATAAAATCTAGAATTTGATGTAGTATATAATCGTGACGAGATACTCTGGAAATGAGAGAGAAAATAGTGTTTCGGACAGGTTCGCCGGTAAGTGCTTCAGGTTCTTCGCCAAGAGGGCAATGTGGTGGATGGAAGGGATCACCTTCTTCTTATCTCCAATGATTGAGAAGGCTACGAACCCATCCCCAATTCATCCAAAATAGATGATGGCTGATTGGTTGATCCATTACGGTCACACTGCTTTCGGAGCTTGAATGGGATTCCATTTCGAAATCTGAGTGACTTGAACTGATGACGAATTCCATTTCGTACGATTGGATAAAGGATTTTTCGATATGAAATGATTTTGGTTAACGGATGGTATTCTAATTACATAGAATATCCATATATATAGAATAAAAGATTTCATAAATTGCGGAGGAATTTACGGAATATATCAGGCAACGTTTACAGAAATAGATACGAAAAGATATGATTTAGCAGATACGCTAAGATATGAATTTTTGTCTATACACTATTCATGCAATCAATGCAGCAAGACGTGTCTAGACTAAGCAGGAAATTTTCTAAGGGTGATAAGCAGATGATTTCCGGCTAAACATGATAAGCAAAACTTTTGACATGTAGACACGGTCGAAGTCCAGACTCACTAATTCATCCTAACGACTTATCAGTTAGACACACTAATGCAGACCTGGTTCGCTAAGACCACCGCTCTGATACCAACTGAAAGGATCCGTTCATATACATTATAAACGATTCACAATAGTTGATTTCATCGCGAGGTATTTGACCTCTATATGATACATTTTACAAACATTGCATTCGTTTTTAAAAGATAAACTTTCTTTACATCAAAAATTGACAGACATGCATACCCTTTCATAATATCCACTATCCAAACTATAATTGACTTAATAATAATCTTGATGAACTCAATGACTCGAATGCAACGTCTTTCGAAATGCATGCCATGAAAGACTCCAAGTAATGTCTTTAAAATGAGCTAATGCACAGCGGAAGATTTCTTTAACACCTGAGAATAAACATGCTTTAAAGTGTCAACCAAAAGGTTGGTGAGTTCATTAGTTTATCATAATCATTAATTTTCATCATTTTAATAGACCACAAGAATTTCATTTCCAGTTCTCATAAATATACGTCCCATACACGGAGACAAAAATCACTCATATGGTGAACACTTGGTAACCGACATTAACAAGATGCATATAAGAATATTCCCTATCATTCCGGGAAATCCTTCGGACATCATAAAATAACATCGAAGTACTAAAGCATCCGCAACCATGGATGGGGTTCGTTAGGCCCAATAGATCTATCTTTAGGATTCGCGTCAATTAGTAGATCGGTTTACTAATTCTTAGGTTACCAAGCAAAAGGGGCATATTCAACTTCGATCATTCACCCATATAATGTAGTTTCAATTACTTATGTCTATTTCGTAAAATATTTATAAAAATTGCGCATGTATTCTCAGCCCAAAAATATAAAGGGTAAAAAGGCAAATGAAACTCACCATACTGTATTTCGTAGTAAAAATACATTTAACGTCATTGAATAAATGCAAGGTTGGCCTCGGATTCACGAACCTATATTAATTTTATATATATATATATATATATATATATATATATATATATATATATATATATATATATATATATATATATATATATATATATATATATATATATATATATATATATATATATATATATATATATATATATATATATATATATGTTGGTCAAAATTTGTCTAACAATTTAAGTCAGGTCATAGTGTACCACAATCCTAATGCTCGAGACTAATATGCAATAGTCAATAAAAGTCAATTTGACTCAAAAATGATTTCCAAAATTTATACATGATTATTATATAGTTTGCATATCGTCGTTTTATACTTTTAAATATTTTTAAAATATTTTATTAGAGTAAATAATATAATTCATTTGTTAATAAATAAAATTTTATATAGAAATATACCTATATATATCTTAAGTAATAAAATTTATAAAATTCATTTAATATTATAAAATATTATGATAGGTTTTTATTAAGGTAATTATATTATTTGTGTTACATATTTATTTGATATAATAACATTGATAATAATAATAATAATAATAATAAGTAAAAGTTGTATTATTTTGTAATAATAATTATTATTATTATCTTATTAATAAAAATATTAATTTTTATATTTACCAAAAATGATATTATGATAAAACGATAATAATAATAATAAAATTTTTGATTAACAATGATATTCTTCTTAAAAATAATAACTTTCGTAAAAATGATATTTTTAATATTAATACTACTTTTAATAATAATAGTGATAAAAATAATGAAAAACGATAATTTTTATCTAAATCAATATCTTACAATATTTTTAATTTTATCATGATACACATATTCATTATTTCCTAATCGATTCTCTTAATAGTTTTTAAATCGTCTTTTATATCGTGTTCATTTTAATGATAATATTAGTAATCATAATAGTTAAGTGTTACTAATATTAGTTTTAATTATAATAATACTAATAATAATAAATGTTATGATAATATTAATACTAATAACTATTTTTAATGATAAAAATAATAATAATACTAATTATAACTTTAACGATAATAACAATGGTAAAGATAACAATTTCTAATGATAATACATTTTATTGATAATAATAATAATAATAATAATAATAATAATAATAATAATAATAATAATAATAATAATAATAATAATAACAATAATAATAATAATAATAATAACAATAATAATAACTTGAACGACGATAATAACGACGATAATAATAATCATTTTATAAAAATTCAATTGGCGATAACTTCTAATCCGTTCATCGAAACCATTCGATATCTAAATGAAAAGTTCTTAATTTTTCGCTAGCTTTCCAACGACATGCATATCTTATACCTTATCTCAACCGCATAGGTAACTAATTTAAGATTCAACATAACCTATCTTAGGGCAATATCAAAAGTACAAGCATGCATACTCTTAAATACTCAAGCACTAGTCAGAGATACACTATTATTATGTAAAAATTAAATTATAAGTGCTTACGTATCAATATTGAGATTCAATATTGCAGAAAAGGTACGTAGACGCAACGGAGATGATAAACACTAAATTGACCTCACGAGCATACCCATGAACCATACCCATCACCTCCATACCTATAACCCATAATTTCCTTAGCCATATCCTACTCATAAAACCCATGTTGCAATAGCTCGCACGTACCCCTTGTCGTAATATTTTATGTATAATACTAGTATTATCACTCCTAATAATACTAATACTAATACTAATAATAATAAGATTAATAATATTACTAATAATAATAATAATAATAATATTAATAATAATATAAATATAAATAATCCATACAGAGGGAGTAATGTAGGTACTTGTGTACGTGTGTGTTTTTCATCCGAATGAAATCGTGTGTTTTATAATATTGTGGCCAAACCATCCATCCAATGCGATCGCATGGGATGTGTATGTATTACATGCGATCGCATGACTAGTTAATCTAGCTGGTATCCATCTCATTCCCTTACCGACACTCTTAATTATATATATTTAATATATATTATATTTAATTTATATAATTACTAATATATTATATTATATTTACGGTCATGTTAAAAATATAATTTTTACAAAAATGACTCGTACGTTGTCACTCGACTCATGTACCACTTTCGGTTTTTCGAGCGCACTTTCGTACGTTTAGAAAACTAGTCTTTTACGTTACACGACGTGTACCTTTAATAATAGTTTGATTTATTCATCAATAAATTACCTTGTAAAAATGTATCTTATAAAATTTGAGTGTTGTGGTTATTTGCTTCTATAAATTACTGACTCGTTGTTTACCAAGCTATATTATTCTAAATTGGGACGTTTTATGACTAAGTTATATATATTTATATTTTCATTTCGAAATATAAATTTGAACTATTTACTTAATATAGTTTTTCAAAACTAATGTCAACTTATATATTTAGAAATTGTTTAAATATTAAGAATTACTATTTCGTAACATTTGAATTTTAAAGTTTCAAATTGATATAGTTCATTTATATACAAACGTTCATAAAACATTTTAATAACTAAATTATTTTATATTCAAAAATCATTTTATTAAAAAGGTTATAATATTAGAAGTTGTTATGTCATAAGACGTTCTTGAAAAGTCTATTATATCTAAAAGACGTTTTCGTTTATGAAATTAAATCATATATGAATCATATCAGGTTTCAAGGTTTTAACTTCCAGTTTAATCATGATTCTTAGGATTAAGTCTAAAGAAAAATCAAACGTATGGAATCATCTTAATGTGAAATGTCGATCTATTTAACTTGTCAATATCTATTTTCTAATTTACCTATATTCCCTAATTTCACTTTCACAATACCTAATATGAAGGTTAATTAATTTATCTTATCAAAAGTCACGAGGCAATTATTGTAAGGCATGTATTGGAATTTAACAGAAGTTTCTACCAATCTGACTTGCTCTCGCTACTTGACACTTTGTCCTTACTCGAAGATCACTTTACCATTTATTCCGAATATCGTTAAAAAGGAAAGGTTTTCTAAATCAAAGTGGACCTCTCAACAGAGACTCGTAATCATAATTCAATGTATCTAATAATTCAATCATTTGATATCATCTTCTAATTCCATCGATAACTATTTCAATACATTTTGAAACAAATATGTTTATGTAAAGTATTATACGTCTAATACTTTGTTAATGTTTTCAAGTTATAATATATACACATATACATATATAATCATATCCGTTCATATAATGGTTCGTGAATCATTGCTATTTGGTCGAGGTTAATTGAATGTATGAACACAGTTTAAAATTCTTGAGATTCAACTTAACAAACTTTGTTTATCGTGTCGAAAACATATAAAGATTAAAGTTTAAATTTGTTCTGAAATTTTCGGGTCGTCACAGTAGTCTTACATGAGTAATGGAAGGAGGTTGAGTTGTAGCACGCTAGTAACGAGTACTGTTTGAAGTATTTGGGATTACCTCGTTGTTAGTATAAAAGAATTAATATTGGTAATCATTAAGAGTATCTAATGCAGGACGAAATAGCCCATGACATTTGTCAAAACAGAACCACCCATTTCCATATGATTTGATTGATATGAGCAAGGTGAGAGAAAATACGAAATTAAGGTGTCAAATTGCAAGCTCGACAGTATATCTCAAACAGAAGAATCTTTTGAATTTACGAATGCTCAAATTGACCAACACTCACGTCATAAAAGCTGCATACTCTTAAATCAAAGCTAGTGAAGGGGATGCAAAGATTCGAATAAATTAGTGCTCGGCTATATACGGCCACTTTTCAAGGTGGGGGGCGAGAGGCACTCTCATATGGTAATGGTACAGTAGCGTCATCCCCAAAAAATTCGAGGAAAACGTGTTCAGATATTATGTAAATAGGTTGGTGTGACAGAGCTATGAACAATCGAAACATTTAATGGAGCCATGATTGAATAATAAAAAGGGGAATTTTGGAAGAATAAGGTAGTCGCATTAATTAGGGTTGGAGTAAATGACGATTCTGATCAGAGGGATTAAATAAGAAAGGGGGAAGTCGAAGGGTTAATACTTGGAAACATGTAGGGGTTGAAATTAAATACAAGGATTTTTCAAAAATTAAGATTCAAAATTTGGAAAAGGTAAATTTTAGAGGTTTTTCATAATTAAATCATTAAAAGGTGTCATTTGGGGGTACTGTCATTTCAGAAGAACAGGCGGCTACAACAGATGTATGTTCCTGAAGAAAAAGGCACTCGTTTCCTTTTATAATTTAATGACTTTATTTTTACAAAATAAAGATATTAAACTGAGGGAACTTAATGGTGTATCATATGGGCTACACGCATAAAAGTATCGTTTTTATATGGAAGAAGCACTCGAAACGCATAAAACTAGCAGCAACACTAACTTTTATTAAAAAGCCATTCAGGGTTCTCCGATCATAATAGCGCGCCCAGCGTCATGCGTAAGCCCTGAAGGCAGTTTCTATGCTTAAGCACTTAAATACGCATGTGAGCTGCACACATGCCACGTCAGCATCAAGCTCAAAGTCGGTCACGCGTATTTCGCATAAATCAATCAATCATCATTTGACACGTGTATTCGAAAATCACGGAGGATCTGTGCGTATAGTATAAATAAGTCTTTGAGTCACCACATTACATCCTTCAGTAACTTGTGCCAGAGAACACACTTTCTCTCTCACACAATACTTTCTTTCTCTAGAACTTTACCGCTTAACAACAACATGCTAGACAGACAACTTAACAGTTCGGTCCGAGAAGATTGATAAAGCCACCCCACGGAGAACTCTTCCGTGATCCGGGTCTGCAGAGATTTTTCCAAGGGCAAACATCAATCGACAACATATCCACCACGTTAAGCAGTTTTAGTATTGTACTGGTATATATTAGCCGCTAGCCGAGAAATAGTACCAATAAGATACCTAACATGGATGAATATCTTCATATACTCATCAGTTCGTTTTCCACATATCCGATTTTCAAAAAACTGACATCATCAAATTCACCCAAACTTATCAAAAATCCTAAACAAAATTCACAAATATCATTTCTGATTCATTATCATTATCAGATTTCATAAGATTAAAAAGTTTCGGGATTCAAAGTTATCCTACGTGCATCTTCATCATCATCATGGAGCTGAAAATACAAAATTATTCAATGATGATTTTTACAACGAATTGAGATCATAAATATGTTCCTATTCAGATTTGTAGCATTCGTGATTACTCATAATAGCTTAAAAACAACAAATCAGTATAGATTTAGTCCGTGTTCATCTTCATTCGAAAACTCAAGCTCGTTTTTGGTCTTTGGCACAAATCAGCAAGTTTCAGATCGAATTGAGCTGATTTCTAATTCCTTATCACTCACTTATGCTACGTGAATCATCATATTGATTCGAGAAACATTTCTGAATCAAAAATCTCAAGGTCAAACTTTGAAACTCGATTGTCAACATTTTAATCTGAACAATTTAGTAAGTTTCAGGTTACAGGGATGATTTTCGAGTGTTCTATGATAAATTTCGAGCAACTTTCATGAAGAAGTCATATCCTGAAAATGCCTAAATCTCAAGTTTGATTTTCGAGTTCATATGAACATGCATGCCTCTGTTCATCAACGAATTCGAAAAGTGTATAATGATTCTGGTTAAACTAATGCTTTTCGAGTGTTAGATACAGGATTTAGAACATTTTTCATGTAGAAATCAAAGTCTGAAACTCATCATATCTCGATTGTAATTTGAAGCTCATCAATGGCGGTTTGAAGCTTTTCAACTGATTACATGAATTTGAAGCAGTTTTGGCCTTTGCTTCATTTGAAGCAGTTTCGGCCTTTGCTTCATCAACAGTTACATATATGTCCAGTTTGCAGATGCTCGTTGAAACTGCAGTTGCAGATGATAATATTGAATAACGGACGCATTTGTCTGGTTCTGGATCTGAAATAACGTGTCCGCTTTTACACTCTTGCTTGATTATCAAGTTACAGTTGACTTACGGACATAGCAGTTCACAAGTAGATGCAGGAAACGGACACTTGTTTCTTCCTTTTGTTACCAGGCTGTCCGTTTTCAAGCTCAAGCCCAACAGAATATCAGGCCCAAAATGTATTATTGTTACTGGGTAGTCCATTTGTGATAAAGGGTTCCTATAATCGCCAACTAAATATAACAAGTTTTTGGGTCACACGTTTTGTTGCGTTTGAGAAGGTTTTTCTTTTCGATAACGCTAATAAGCTAAATGCAATCTAATATACAAAAGTCACTTGAACACATCTAGTCTAGTATATATTTAGTAAGGAGTATTGTGTTTTATAAGGACTTATTAAAAGATTATAAATTAAAGAGTAACAATAAGTTAAAAAAAAAAAAAAAAAAAGTAAAAGTAAAAGTAGCCAAAAAAAAAAAAAAAAAGTTCGAAAAGGCCCAGGATTGGAACTTGGATACCTTGGTTAGCATATAAGAACACCGACCAACAAGATAAAGCTACATTTGCTATGTTTATGGAGTAGTTAATATTTATTTGCTATATGAAAGGGCTTTAAAATTGGAATCTAAAATCTAATAGCAATTGGGGTTTACTGTTCATAAATCTTTAATTGAATCTATAGTTAAGATTAAAATCAGGTAATGATGATGTCATTATTAAGCTAATTTCTTTGTTAAGAAAAAATGAGAAAGAAAAAGAAAAAAATTTAAGTATGGTGGGTGATGTCATTAATTATTTAATTATCTATAGTTAATATTAAAATCTTATAATGATGATTTTATTATTAGGCTAATTCATTTGTTAAAAAAATGAAAAAGAAAAAGAAAACAATCTAAGCATGGTAGGTGATGTTATTAATCTAAATAATTTTGAATTGAAATTAAATCTTATTAATTCATTATTTTTTTTTAACGGCAAGCTTGCATCAGTCCGGACCGAAGCCTAGTCATCATTTGCACACACACACGCGTTCGGGCAGGAAACCCGAACCACACTCAGGGGATTCGACCCTTAAATTATCCCATACGGGGTAGGCGGGCCGGACCTTAGTCCCGGAGCGGGTCGGTAAAACCTTCCCTTTGGGCCACCCTCAAGGAATTTTTTTCAAAATAATATCCTTTGTAGGTGACGAGGTTCGAACCTGAGACCTCTAGCCCGGCGGGAGTGCTAGGCACCACCACATGTCCACTGAGCCAAAGCTGCGGGGACTATTAATTCATTATTATTATTAAATTTTATTAATAATTATTTTAATTATTAAAATTAAATAATTTTGATTTATTTTAATTAATTGTCAATTTGATAAACCGTTTGTGTAACCACCCATGTTGTGGTTAAGAGGTCATTTTCTTGTTTTAGTGTCAAGTTGATTCTGTTGGTTTCTTTTGAGTAAATGAAAGCTTTTGGGTCATTTTAAATCATGTTGAAGTCATAATCATGATTTTGTGTCAAGTTGATGATTTGTAGATTTTGTGGACAAACGCCCAGACTAAAGGAGACTTGCGGATCACGAGCATAGCCTCGCAAAACGCGAGGCATAGATCGGAGGGGTGGGGTTTGGGCCATGTGTCACGAGGATTTAAAATTTTGGACATTGAATATTTTCCGGATTGCGAGGATCACCTCGTGGGTTGCGAAAAAAATATAAAAATATAAAAATTTAGACGTTTTAAGTTGTTATCAGAGCGTTGATTTAAAGGACTTGGATAATTCACTATAGGATTATCTAGGCTTAAACTAATGTTGTTGCATAATTAGATGCTTAATAACTACTTGATAGTTTTCAAAGATGTCGTGCGATCGATAGCACAGTGGCGACGAGTTTCAATTGGATTTACGCTAGGGTTCGAAAGAGAAAATGTAATTGGAACCTATGGTTGCAATCTCCTTTACTTTACTTGTAATTAATTGTATTTCTTGTAACTTTTGTATTGTTTCTCTTTTCTATCGTTTTGTTATTTTTTAATAAAATTTCAGCCGTTCGAAAAAGAAAAAGAAACAAACTGCATGATAGTTTAATTTATTGAAGTAGGATTGATATGATCCTTATAGATAGTTGTTGATGTAAGACGTGTGTTATTACGATGGATGTCAGACGTATCATGCATGCTCAAGTGATAGAAGTTACCAGTATGATTTATGTATGTACGATAGGTACGTTGAAAGTAGTATGAATAATTGTCATGTTTTCTTTTCGTGTTGAATTGACCAACATGGTTATATACTCATATTACGGATGATTCGCACGAAAGTTCTAGTGTGGTTATATATATAGGGTAGTGATCGGTAGCTGTTGATTGATGTTGACAGAATGGAATTGAAGGGTAAGAGTTGATAGGAGGTTTAGGTCAAACTATTGTGATGTACGAAATGTAGCTAGATAGTTTCAGTAGCGGTATGATATGGTTAGACATAGAGGTTGAAATACCCTTAATGGCGATGATAATGAAGGATCATTATAATCCTCCTCAAGGGATCATATGATGATAGAGAACCACAGACTAAAAGAAAGATAGATGAAAAGTTAAGGAAAGCCCCAGAAGGACACGACATATCTTTTATGTTTATATGGGGAGGATGACAAAGGTAAGCTAGGAACGAAATGCCCATTTCTTAAGTATATTGAAAGTGGAGAGGTGCAGGCTATTGAGTGTGGTATGATTAGGGGAAAAAAAGGAGCAGTTCGATGTTATATAACCCTCGAGTGCAAACTGTCAGGGTTTGCATTATATGAAGATGTCAATGAGTAAGAGAGCGATACAACGAGCTCAGAAAACGAGGAGACCTTCACGTTATGACAATGTATGCATAGGTTCAGCGTGGTGTGTATTATACTCATTAGTCGATTGATAGAAGGTATAATGACAAGTCAAGATGCGGGTGATTTGTTGATGCATATTTTGTATGGCCGTCGTTGGGCGAATAACGTTTATTATTACATTGTACACTTAGTTTATGTACACGCGTGAAACTGATCAGTTACAGGAGCATATGTAACTATCGGGCTATAATGTCTAGCAGCCCATTCGTGTGAATGAGGCCCTTTAGGGTTAATGTCTAGTTACCTATATATATCAGTTAAATGCGTTCATTAGGTTTTAAGAGATAAGAGTCTAAACCCTAATTGGGAGAGTCGTGATGTGGCGATCCTGTGCATAGGGGAGATCATGCTCGATCTCCCCTGGCCGATGTTTCTATGTTTAATCATTCATGTGAGTGTAACGTTTATTCAATTATAATGATTTACTTTGATTCATCGTGTTTTTATCTCTTCCATCTTTGATCTTACTCATATAATGTTGTTTATGATCCTTAAACGGACCAACAAATTGGTATCAGAGCTGGAACAACCGAGCTCGTGATTGGATCAAGACGAGAAAATTGATTTTTCGTGTGTTCTTCAAGTTTTTGCCCTAAAGTCACAAAAATCGAATTCGTGTGTTTATTCTTGAAATTGTTTCATGCAAAACGTTCTTTAGGATCATACAAACTCACGTCAATTTACAGATCCTATTTTCGTTTCATAATCATTGAGAAATCTGAGATTTTGTGTTCGAAAAACTTGACAATGATTTTGATCGATTCCTCAAATTTGGGTGTTTGTTTGCAAAATCTAAGAATGGGTTAATGTTTAGTGGGTCCTAATACTACTTCCTGCAAATTTGCATGCGTTTTGGTGGAGATTTGAGTGGTTTTTGATATTCGCCGCCACCAACCGTCGCTGAACCACCGCCTGCCGCCACCTTCGTCGGATTTCTGGAAAAATGTCATACCCCCAAATAGGGCCGGGGAAATATGACTTCACAATATCACAACACAAGTATGTATAAACGAGAACGACTCTATATGAGACGTTTTAATTGATAACCAATGTATTAAAGCAGCGGAAAGTATTATGTCATCACAATTGAATTTAAATGTTTTAATGCAATAATATGAATGTATAAATGCGGACTCCAAAAGTAGCAAAGTCCAAAAAGCAAATAATCTTTAGCAATCTTCACCTGAGACAAAACATGCTTAAAGTGTCAACCAAAATGGTTGAGTGAACAACATAGGTTTAATATATATAGTTTTAGACCACAAGATTTAGTTATCAAAAGTAAATGCTGAAGTTATGATATCGAGACATAAACAAAGTTACCCCTGGACACCTTGAACTTTCGGTGTCGTAATCATTATTATGTAACCAAAGACCAACGGTCAAATTGTTAGAGACGTCACTCTCAATAGCGCTATTCACAATAACTAAGCTTACCAAATTCCAGTAATTAACGATATCATGGTAGGGATTTAGCATTTATCAAAGCATGTCAGCACAGTTAAACAGTTTTCAGGTACTTGTGTCTAAGCGTAAAACAGTTTGAAAGTAAGCATGTGTCTCACCCCAAAGTTTATAAAACAGTTAAGTAAAAGTAAAAAGAGGGGCTATGAAGTTCACCTTAATAGCAAGCAAGCAAATCCACGCAAGTAGTATGAATGGAGTGTGTAATTGGAGATCTCAACCTAGAGATATAATGTTCGATTAGTTGATGTCTAATAGACATATAGTTTGTTTATTAATATAGTAAACTATATTAACAGTGACCGTTCTCGAGAAAAGTTATATTTATATAAGTGATAATATACTTAGTGTACTTTAGTGTTACTATGTAATTAGGTGTGTAAGTTATAGTAGTATTAGTATCTAGTAAATCAGCTATTATGTATACTTGCTCATTATATGTTACATAGATAATATACACCTATGTGATACATACATATATATATTCTTTATTCATTATTATTCATGTATGTATTCATAACTATATGGTATATACGTACTAGGTGTAGGTGTTACATATAGATAAGTGTAAGATGATACGTATATATATACTTATTACTTTTATTATTATGTTTAATAATCGTATATAACTTACATAATGCACATTCATTCATACATACTCACATACATATACATACATATATACATATACATATACACGTATATATATTTACATACACACACACACATATACCTACACTGTATACATGCATATACGTACATATGCATGCATGCATGCACGTACACCATGATCATAAATACTTTACTAATCCATAATCATAACCTTTTATCATAAACCTAATTATAATACTATTAATCTAACAATCTTAATAATCATCATCAAAATCTTTTATGATACTTTTAACCTTTTTCTTTAATCATCTAACTTATTCATAATCTTTTAAGTTTTACAATCTTTAATCTTATTAATCACATTCATGACTAGTTTATTAATCACTAACCATTATTCTTTCATGCACAATACTTATAATCATATATCATTAACATTAATTAACCTAGTGTCTTATTAATCTATAATCATGATCATACATCTTTTAATTATACTTTTGCTTTTTACATAAAATCATAACTTTCTATCATTCTATCCATTCATGTTCTTTAACCCTAGTCATATTAATAAAAATCAATCCATGTTATTCTTTACTAGTTCAACTCATAATCAATCTTTTATTTCACCTATGTCATTTTCATATTCTTATAATCGTATTCATTATCATCTTCTTACACATAAAATCATAATCTTTATCTATTTTAATTACTTGTAACAACATTTAAGATCAACTTATATTCATTCTATATTTATTACTAGTTCACAATTTAATCTATACTTTTAATCTTTTTCATCACCACTAACTTTTATTCATCATTAACTAATAACATTCAACCTAGTATCTTATTAATCATCATTATACTTTCAAGTTCCCAGTTTATCCTCCTGATCAAGTTTTAAATTCATATTATACTTATATCATGATCATTACACCAATCTTAATTTTTACCTTAACTTAATCATGATATATATACATATACATACTCATTAACACACTAACATGCTTTAAATCTATATACATATATACACGCATGCATATACATATTCATTACCTTTTTCTTTTATTCATAATCATAATCATAATTCATACTTGATTCATTATCATCTTATTAACCATTAATCATAATACTTGATCAAAATCCTTATCATTATTCATTATATTACATCTAAACTCAACATGAAATCATAAGCTTTTATCTTAATACATATAATATTTATTATTTAAGAGATTTAAGTAGGATTAACTAGGGTTTAGGACTACCTCAAGAGAATGAAATCAAGGATTTGGTGATGAGTATAGTGCGAACAGAAATAGACTGCAGTAGCAGCAACAATTGACCCTATTGAGGCCCTTCTTGGGTCTATTTTGATTTCGCAGAAGCAGAAGGAAAACCCAAGGAAAACCCAAGCAACTAAGGATGATTCTTGGGTCGTTTCTTGGACTGTTTTGGACGAAACAGAAGCTGAAATAGCAGCAACTAAACTCCAGAAAAAAGCAGCAACTTTGGGATCGTTTTTGGTGCTGGTTGATCACGAAAAGCAGCAGGCAGAAACCAGGAAACACGCAGCAACTATGCAGCAACAATGATTCGTTTTTCCTGGCTGTTTGATTCGCGAATGCATGAGGGGTTGTAGTCGTTGCAGATTGGGGGTTTATGGGAGCTTTTTGATCGACATAAAATTGAGAGAAAACAGGAGAACAAGTCGACTAAATTGGCAGCAGATTTGGGATTTATTTGTGGTGAATAACTTGGGAGATCATGAAGCCTTTTATAGTTTTGATTTCCTAATCATCCTAGGATTAGTGTTTGCTTAGTGACCAAGTATCTTCCCTTCTTTTCCTCTAATAAAACCGACCCCAAAAGTTTATACGTATTTTTTTATATCTCTCTTTTTTTTACACGGCATTGTTGTTTATTTATGTATTTTATATATATATATTTATTATTATTATTATTATTATTATTATTATTATTATTATTAATATTATTATTATTATTATTATTATTATTATTATTATTATTATTATTATTAGGATTACATTTATTTAAATTACATTTTATTTATTTATTAGACCCTAATCTTTTATTAGTTGGTGATTTGGTTCCAATTAGTTTGCATATTAATTTGTATAGTTTATTTCATGTCACTTTTAAGTATTAGTATATAGTTTATATTATTTTTTAAGTACTAGAGTTAGGGTTTATTATTTAATATTAAATGGTATTAGGGTTTTGTAGTTAATAGGTATGGTTAGGTTTAGGGTTTTATATCATATTAGGGTTTTATAATAATTACGATCATTTAATGAAAGTATAAATGTTCGTTTGTCGAAATGGATAACAACCCTAATGATGATGCACAGAATATGTCATTGAAACCCTAAGGACAACTTGGTAAATTCATAAGGGAAAAGAGAGGGTTGTTATAGTACCTCCCCGTTAATTTAAACTTCATCCCGAAGTTTTAGGTGGACTTCTCGGATGCATCTGCGGTTGAGATGAGATGGGGATATTTCCGCTTCATCTGGTCTTCACGTTCCCAGGTATACTCGGGGCCTTTTTGTGAATTCCAACGGATCTTAACAACAGGAATAGAGCTTTGTTTCAAACGTTTAACCTCATGATCCATAACTTCTATAGGTTTTATGATGAAGTGAAATTTATGCGAAGATCATTCAAGGGAATAACGAGTATGTCGTCAACAAGAAACTTTTTAAGATTCGAGATGTGAAATGTATGAACTTTATTTAACAGGAAGTGTTGACTAAAAATTATCATTCGGTCAACGTTTTGTTAAAGCAAAGTCTACACTTAATTACAGTGGGGACCTACTTGAATGAGAGTGGATATTGTATGAAATTTCAGCTTAAAGAGCCTAGGTGATTAGAATATCTAGTCTTATGGACTTCCTCCATGACTAGTTCTTGAAATTTTCTGATTAATGGTGATTTTTATAGGATCGACATGTATTCCTTCACTATTAACTACATGTCCAAGGAATTGTACGATTCGTAGCCAAAGTTCACACTTTGAAAAACTTGACATACAGTTGTTCCTTCTTTAAGAGCTCTAGAATCAATTGCAGATGTTGCCCATGCTCTTTCTCACTCTTGGAATAGATTAAGATGTCATGAATGAAAACGATCATGGATTGGTCAAGAATAGGTTTGCATACATGGTTCATAAGATCCATGAATACAGCAGGAGTATTGGTAAAATCAAAAGGCATGACAAGAAACTCATAGTGTTTATAACGAGTTCGGAAGGTAGTCTTAGAAACATCAGTTTCCTTGACTATCAATTGATGATAACCCGACCTAAGATCAATCTTCGAATAGATACTTGATCCTTGCAGTTTGTCAAACTACATCAATAAGCAGGAATGGATAACAATTCTTGATGGTTAGCTTGCTGAGATCTCGGTAATCAATACACATTCTCAACGTACCCTCTTTCTTTTTGACAAATAGAACGGGTGCTCCTTACGAAAACAAGCTAAGACGAATGAAACCTTTCTCCAAAAGTTCTTGGAGTTGGTTAGATAATTCATTCCTTTCGGATGGAGCTAAGAGGTATGGTAACTATGCAATAGGTACAGAACCGGGCGTGGATAATTGATAAGTAAAAGATATATAATATCTATGGTTGATATTTTTAGTTGACAATATAGTGATAAGGAGTATGTAATGGTACACAGTGGTTCTAAGGTTGATCAAATCTTATTCCCATCATGATCCATTAGGATTTCTGTATGACTTATCATAATATAATGACGTTGATCAAGTGTCATTATATTATTCTAAATCATACTTTTATCACTCCATAAGGTTACTACTATGTCATCTAGTCAATATGCATCTTCATCGAGGTGAATGATTCAATGGAAAATGAAAGAAAAGAAAATAACATCATTCATTAAAAGAAAATAACTAGAGTATTACAGAAACTTAATGAAATCTTCCAAACTATATAAGTACTAAACGGTAACACAAAGAATACTATAAAAATTTAAATGACTCTTGTAGTTATCAAAAACTCTTCATTGTGCCTCTTCCCCTTCTTCCTCATTATCTCGAGCTTCCTTGGCAGTCATCACAAATGCTCGGCCTTTAGCATTTCCCGTGTTATCCTTTTTCTTTGGACACTGGTTGCGATAATGCCCTTTTTCTCCACAGTCATAGCATGTAGGAACGACTGCGTTGGCTTTTGTTGCAGGTGTATTGGTCGAAGGAACTGTAACCCTACAAGTCTTGGCCATATGACCAATCTTCTTACACTTAGTGCACTCAGCCTTGCACCACCCAGAATGGTGTTTCTCATAACGATTACAGTAAGTTTGGTTCCCTAAATAACCTCCTCTTGAATTTTCAGCAACCTTCTTATTCGAACCATGGTTTGATTCCTGAGTAGGCTCAATCTTCCTTTTGCCTTCACTAGTCTTAGCCTCAACTTGTTTATTAGCCGCGGCCTTTCTCCTCTTAGCCATCATCAAGTTTTGAGCCATAAGTATCACCGTATCTAAGTTTTTTTACTAGCAGCAATAACATTTCCTTGAATCTCGTCAGGAAGACCTTCTATGTATCGCTCAATCTTCTTTTGTTCAGTGGGCACCATGTCCGGGCACAATGAAACCAACTCTATAAACCTGTTGGTATAAGCTTCAATATTGGTACCATTGACCTTCAATTCCCAAAACTCAACCTCTAGCTTTTGAATTTGGTTCCTTGGGCAAAACTTATCCGTCATCATTCTTTTCACAACAGCCCATGGAATAGCATTAGCAACATCTAGCCCTACAATTTGAGCATAAGCGTTCCACCAAGTCAAAGCAAGACCACTTAGTGTATGAGTGGAATACTTCACTCGATCGACCTCCGCGCAGTTACAGATGCGAAAGATTGATTTGAGTTTTTCGAACCAATGAGTTAGCTCAACTGCTTCCTCATTCCCATTGAAGGATGGAGGCTTACAGTTCATAAACTCCTTGTAGGTGCATGATGTAGGTGGGTTTCCTTGGTTGTTTCCTTGAATATTGTGCCTTGGGCGGCAGCAAGCAGTTGTTGAAATTGTGCGGGAGTCAAAGTAACATTGGGAAGAGCGTTAGTGCCACGAGTTGCCATTGATTCTTCAATACACAAAGACAGTATTAGTTGGAGAGTCATGGTGCACTAAGTAGCAACACCAATGGATAAGAAAAGGTAATATGGGTTAGTTAGTGATAATGATGGTGAAACAAGTGAGTAATTGGGTGTGCAGATAGATCCTTTAGTGTCGGATCCTTCAGTGTCCAAAACGGTGATTGAGTGATGACTAGACATCCTAGGGAAGGAGTACTAACTAGATTCTAAGGCACGGTATGACGGTAGGGATATAAGGGGGCATAGTAAGGCAATCATAGATATGAGGATTACAGTTCAAGCTAAGGCAGGAAAGGTTATAGTCCTATAGATTGCTAAGGCACCTAACTAACACATAAGGCACACATAATATGCAATTCTGGTTCTCTATAACAACCTGGCTCTGATACCACTCTGTCATACCCCCAAATAGGGCTGGGGAAATATGACTTCACAATATCACAACACAAGTATGTATAAACGAGAACGACTCTATATGAGACGTGTTAATTGATAACCAATGTATTAAAGCAGCGGAAAGTATTATGTCATTACAATTGAATTTAAATATTTTAAAGCAGCGGAAAGTATTATGTCATTACAATTGAATTTAAATATTTTAATGCAATAATATGAATGTATAAATGCGGACTCCAAAAGCAGCAAAGTCCAAAAAGCAAATAATCTTTAGCAATCTTCACCTGAGACAAAACATGCTTAAAGTGTCAATCAAAATGGTTGAGTGAACAACATAGGTTTAATATATATAGTTTTAGACCACAAGATTTAGTTATCAAAAGTAAATGCTGAAGTTATGATATCGAGACATAAACAAAGTTACCCCTGGACACCTTGAACTGTCGGTGTCGTAATCATTATTATGTAACCAAAGACCAACGGTCAAATGGTTAGAGACGTCACTCTCAATAGCGCTATTCACAATAAATTAGCTTACCAAATTCCAGTAATTAACGATATCATGGTAGGGATTTAGCATGAATCAAAGCATGTCAGCACAGTTAAACAGTTTTCAGGTACTTGTGTCTAAGCGTAAAACAGTTTGAAAGCAAGCATGTGTCTCACCCCAAAGTTTATAAAACAGTTAAGTAAAAGTAAAAAGAGGGGCTATGAAGTTCACCTTAATAGCAAGCAAGCAAATCCACGCAAGTAGTATGAATGGAGTGTGTAATCGGAGATCTCAACCTAGAGATATAATGTTCAATTAGTTGATGTCTAATAGACATATAGTTTGTTTATTAATATAGTAAACTATATTAATAGTGACCATTCTCGAGAAAAGTTATATATATATAAGTGATAATATACTTAGTGTACTTTAGTGTTACTATGTAATTAGGTGTGTAAGTTATAGTAGTATTAGTATCTAGTAAATCAGCTATTATGTATACTTGCTCATTATATGTTACATAGATAATATACACCTATGTGATACATACATATATATATATATATATATATATATATATATATATATATATATATATATATATATATATATATATATATATATATATATATATTCTTTATTCATTATTATTCATGTATGTATTTATAACTATATGGTATATACGTACTAGGTGTAGGTGTTACATATAGATAAGTGTAAGATGATACGTATATATATACTTATTACTTTTATTATTATGTTTAATAATCGCATATAACTTACATAATGCACATTCATTCATACATACTCAGGTACATATACATACATATATACATATACATATACACGTATATATTTATTTACATATACACACACACATATACCTACAATGTATACATGCATATACATACGTATGCATGCATGCATGCACGTACACCATGATCATAAATACTTTACTAATCCATAATCATAACCTTTTATCATAAACCTAATTATAATACTATTAATCTAACAATCTTAATAATCATCATCAAAATCTTTTATGATACTTTTAACCTTTTTCTTTAATCATCTAACTTATTCATAATCTTTTAAGTTTTACAATCTTTAATCTTATTAATCACATTCATGACTAGTTTATTAATCACTAACCATTATTCTTTCATGCACAATACTTATAATCATATATCATTAACATTAATTAACCTAGTGTCTTATTAATCTATAATCATGATCATACATCTTTTAATTATACTTTTGCTTTTTACATAAAATCATAACTTTCTATCATTCTATCCATTCATGTTCTTTAACCCTAGTCATATTAATAAAAATCAATCCATGTTATTCTTTACTAGTTCAACTCATAATCAATCTTTTATTTCACCTATGTCATTTTCATATTCTTATAATCGTATTCATTATCATCTTCTTACACATAAAATCATAATCTTTATCTATTTTAATTACTTGTAACAACATTTAAGATCAACTTATATTCATTCTATATTTATTACTAGTTCACAATTTAATCTATACTTTTAATCTTTTCCATCACCACTAACTTTTATTCATCATTAACTAATAACATTCAACCTAGTATCTTATTAATCATCATTATACTTTCAAGTTCCCAGTTTATCCTCCTGATCAAGTTTTAAATTCATATTATACTTATATCATGATCATTACACCAATCTTAATTTTTACCTTAACTTAATCATGATATATATACATATACATACTCATTAACACACTAACATGCTTTAAATCTATATACATATATACACGCATGCATATACATATTCATTACCTTTTTCTTTTATTCATAATCATAATCATAATTCATACTTGATTCATTATCATCTTATTAACCATTAATCATAATACTTGATCAAAATCCTTATCATTATTCATTATATTACATCTAAACTCAACATGAAATCATAAGCTTTTATCTTAATACATATAATATTTATTATTTAAGAGATTTAAGTAGGATTAACTAGGGTTTAGGACTACCTCAAGAGAATGAAATCAAGGATTTGGTGATGAGTATAGTACGAACAGAAACAGACTGCCAGCAACAATTAACCCTATTGAGGCCCTTCTTGGGTCTGTTTTGATTTCGCAGAAGCAGAAGGAAAACCCAAGCAAAACGCAGCAACTAAGGATGATTCTTGGGCCGTTTCTTGGACTGTTTTGGATGAAACAGAAGATGAAACAGCAGCAACTAAACTCCAGAAAAATGCAGCAACTATGGGATCATTTTTGGGGCTGGTTGATCACGAAAAGCAGCAGGCAGAAACCAGGAAACACGCAGCAACTATGCAGCAACAATGATTCGTTTTTCCTGGCTGTTTGATTCGCGAATGCAGGAGGGGTTGTAGTCGTTGCAGATTGGGGGTTTATGGGAGCTTTTTGATCGACAGAAAATTGAGAGAAAACCGGAGAACAAGTCGACTAAATTGGCAGCAGATTTGGGATTTATTTGTGGTGAATAACTTGGGAGATCATGAAGCCTTTTATAGTTTTGATTTCCTAATCATCCTAGGATTAGTGTTTGCTTAGTGACCAAGTATATTCCCTTCTTTTCCTCTAATAAAACCGACCCCAAAAGTTTATACGTATTTTTTTATATCTCTCTTTTTTTTTACACGGCATTGTTGTTTATTTATGTATTATATATATATATATATATATATATATATATATATATATATATATATATTTATTATTATTATTATTATTATTATTATTATTATTATTAATATTACATTTATTTAAATTACATTTTATTTATTTATTAGACCCTAATCTTTTATTAGTTGGTGATTTGGTTCCAATTAGTTTACATATTAATTTGTATAGTTTATTTCATAGTATATAGTTTATATTATTTTTTAAGTACTAGAGTTAGGGTTTATTATTTAATATTAAATGGTATTAGGGTTTTGTAGTTAATAGGTATGGTTAGGTTTAGGGTTTTATATCATATTAGGGTTTTATAATAATTACGATCATTTAATGAAAGTATAAATGTTCGTTTGTCGAAATGGATAACAACCCTAATGATGATGCACAGAATATGTCATTGAAACCCTAAGGACAACTTGGTAAATTCAGAAGGGAAAAGAGAGGGTCGTTATAAAAAAGAGGTATGAATGCTCAAACATGCGATTGATTATCTCAAACTAGCAATTAAATCTTCAAAGTATACGTTTAAGCAACTGATTTCGTACGCTTGACTTAAAAATCGGACGAATTTTTGAAATTATTAGTGAAGCCTGCGTATGATCAAAGGGATGCAGAAGAGTTAATGTTTCAGCAAATAAAGAAAATATGGGGACGGGCCCTTAGCTGCAAATTTAAAAAGTTTTAAATTGCAATATAATCCTTCTTGATTCCTTGACTGTGGGTCCCATCTGTGTCATTAGTTTGTCACCTTGTCACTCACAGCTTTAACTTGTAAAAAAAATAAAAATACGGAGTAAATAATAAGAGAAGGTGTGGTCCCCTTGGGTTATTTTATACGTGTGAAAGAGTGAGGATGGCAAGAAACAAAACTTGTTCCCCACTATTAAAGCAAGTCAACTAAATTTTTTGGTGTGTGGTACTTGGGTCAGGACATCATGAAAGAAAAAGGAGGTTTATTTAATGAAGATAATGTTTATATAAATTTAATGGATAACCTTCTATATTCATCTAATTTATCGTAACTGTGATTATTCGAAGAACACAAGGGTGTTATTGAGATGTTATTGTGGGGTAGTCGGGACCATACGACTATTTATGGGCCAATTATGTTATATTTTATCTTCCGCATTTTTTTCGCTTTGTGAAGTGAATTTGTTTTGGGATTATTGTTACGCAATCACAGGTTCATACATTTGTTATTTTTGGTGACTGATTGGAGTACTTATTGATATGTTTGGGATCGTTAGTTGTAGGATGGAAGCATCTATCATATGCCTATAATGTTTGAGTCATGAAGACGATATGTGCCTTATAAAGTTTAATAGGATGCAGTTATTAGAAGAGGGGGAAGTTCTACAGTTGACGATACCGAGCTTATTGGTTTGTATGAAGACCAGAACATCAAGAATTTGATCGAGCTCAGTTTTAGGGGGAATCTGGCTGTATTAGTACTATGGGTAACACGTACGAGTGAAGTTTGAAGAAACTACAGGATGACTATTAGCATTTCGACTTCAATGAGCGAAAACATTGATGTTCGAAGATTGAGTTTTCATGTATTCTGGAAGACTTTTGATGGAGCTTGTGATTCATAAAGATTATGGTACTACTGCAGAGATTTACTGAAGATTGCAAGAGGTGTTTACAATAATTCGCCAGCAACGTCCAAGGGGGAATTTGTTGATGCATATTTTGTATGGTCGTCGTTGGGCGAATATCGTTTATTATTACATTGTACACCTAGTTTATGTACATGCGTGAAACTAATTAGTTACAGGAGCATATGTAACTATCGGGCTATAATGTCTAGTGGCCCATTCGTGTGAATGAGGCCCTTTAGGGTTAATGTCTAGTTGCCTATATATATATATCAGTTAAATGCATTCATTAGGGTTTAAGAGATAAGAGTCTAAATCCTAATTGGGAGAGTCGTGCTGTGGTGATCCTGTGCATAGGGGAGATCATGTTCGATCAACCCTGGCCGATGTTTCTCTGTTTAATCATTCATGTGAGTGTAACGTTTATTCAATTATAATGATTTACTTTGATTCATCGTGTTTTTATCTCTTCCGTCTTTGATCTTGCTCGTATAATTTTGTTTATGATCCTTAAACGGACCAACATGATTGAAGTTACTTCGAAGTTTCCTTATAAAATTTATGATTATGGAAGAGCTAGTTTGCTTTGGCAGCTAGCGGAGGTTGAGAGTTTGAGGGTACAGTATTTTTTTTTCACCGGTGGCAAAAATAAATTTAAAACTGTAGCAATTTTTTTAAAAACAAAATATGGAGATTTTGGGTTAAAAACTGGACGTTTTTAGACAAGTTATGGAAGTTTAGGGCAAAATTTGAAGGTTTAGGGCAGTATTTGAAGGTTTTGGGGCAAAATTTGATGAATTTTGGATAAATTTTAAAGGTTTTAGGGCAAAATATATAGGTTTTGGGGCAAAAAAAAATCCACCAAAGTCAAAAAATCCAAATTTTTTACACTGGAAATTGGAACTCTACTGCCCCCCCGTCCTCACATAAATTCACTCCTGTAATATAATATAGCAGCAGTTGCACGAAAAGGTGGAAAGGACTTTACAGTTTTCCTATTAGCCAAGACAAACAAGCAGAAGGTTCAGGCGGATCACCGTGTGATCTAGTTGTAAAAGAGTATATTCACGTGGACTGTACGTAGGGTTGGAAACAACGTTAGCCAATATATGTTGTGACAAACCATAAATCTTTCTGCGAATTATTGAAACCGGACAGAATTGTGTTACAAATGATTTTCAAGATGACTGATTTATTACAACAGACCAAAGTTTTTGTAATATGCGAATTAAGTGAAAGATATCAAGCACAGTACTCAAGAAGGGCGCAACCTGTGACGACCCGAAAATTTTCGACCAAATTTAAACTTAATCTTTATATGATTTCGAAACGATAAGCAAAGTCTGTAAAGTTGAGTCTCAAAATTTTTGAACTAATTACATGGATTCATTTACCCTTTGACTACTCTTGGTGATTCACGAACAATTGTATGTAAATAAATATGTAAATATATATTTATAAACAAATTCTATACATAAGTAATATTATATATATTGTAATTTATAAATAATAAAGATTCAATAAGTTATATAAATGATAGTAATATATTTGTAATATTAATATTATTACGATTAATCTCACTATTATTATCAACATTTGTATCATTAATATTATTATATGAAGTATATATGAAATATGACATGAACCAGTATTATTATTAATTTTAGTATTATTACCATTGATATTATTATTATTATCTGTTTCATTGATATTAGATATTAAATTTGTATAATTAATGTTATTATGGTGCCTTATATATTTAATATACAGATATATAGATATATATGAAATATGAAATTTGATATAAGTTATTATATTATCAAAATTATTAATATTATTATTATTATCAACAATATTATGATAAGTAAAATTATTATTAGTATTAATAAACATATTATTATTATCGTTTTATTATGATTATTATTAGTAAACTTATTCAAATTATAAATTCTATGATTCTTAATATCACTACTATTTATAGATATTATTAACACAATTATTATTATTATTATTGATATTATTATTATTATTATTATAATTATTAATATTATTGTTATTAGGATTGATATTGTTATTATTATTGTTATTGTTGGTATTATAATTATTATTATTTCTATTATCATTATTAGTATTATTTTGATTAGTAATATTATTATTATTATTTTTTTATTATAATTATCAGTATTTTTATTATTTCCAATAATACTAATGATATTATTATTATTATTAATATATTTATTTATATTTACTAATTATTGATATTAATTTTTAATTATAAAAAAAATTACAGAATCAACTTTATGTTTGATGTCACGATCGAACTATTTTATATTCTTGTTTCTGTCCATAATTTGTTACCAATCTTAATCCAATCCAGTACGTAACAATTGAATTCAATCAGATGAGGCCAAATTCTGTTACAAGTCTTAGTACACTTTTTTTTTATTTTGCTGTTTCTGATTAAAATGGTGTTGGGTCAATTAAGCTATCAAACAAGTTACATTAGCTATAATATTATCTATTAGCCTCTATATAATACTCTGCAAATGCAATTCAAATTAACACAGAAAAAATCAAATTAAATTTTTAATATGTTTGTACGATACCCCTGTTCTTGGGTTGATTTTCCAAAAAGATCGGTTTCTTATCAAAATTAAATTCTATAATTGCAATTATGTTAGGATTAGTCTAGTCGATCTTTCTGTAAAGTTTCAACATCCAATTCCTCTTGTCGATTTCTAATTTCTGAGTCAAAGCTCTAAATTGAAAAGTCAACCATTGTTCTTCAGTAAAATTCGAAATCAGTTTTATGTTATAAGTTCAAATAAGATTAGAGAAAGTTTCTAATGATGATTTAATACCTTTTTCATGTTGTAATCATCATCCAAAACGGTCTAGATTTTTGAAACGTGATTTGAGTCATCGTGTTCTTCATGAGACTGTACAGCTTTAATTTTGTTTTTTCATTCTTTTGTTTTTGTTAATTAAAATCTCCCAAACTTATTAGTTTATGTTTCAATTACGAGTTCAAAATCAAATCACGACATTTCTGTTATGATTCCATGATTTCACTATCAAATATTTTGAAGAAGATGAAGGAAATAAGAAACAGGATTGAGTTAATTAAAAATTAAAATCGTATTTAAAGCAGAAATGCAAGTAGCAGCAGAACGGTTTATGTGAGTGTCGGGTGTTCGAGAGGTCACGGGTTCAAGCTTAGTCCCGGGCAATTCCTTTTAGGAAAGGCTTATGAAGGGTATACTTTTTTTTTTACTTTTACTTTTATTATTATTATTATTATGATTATTATTATTATTATTGTGATTACAGCGATTATTAATATTATTGTTGTTATTATTATTGTTACTATAAGAATTATAATAGTTATTATTATTATCATAGTTATAAGTATTATAACAATTATTATTATTATTATTATAAGTATTATTAATATTAATGTTATCATTAGTAACTTATCATTTTAGTAATATTATCTTTACTACGATTATAGATATTATTATTATTATTATTATTATTATTATTATTATTATTATTATTATTATTATTATTATTATTATTATTATTATCATGAATATAAAAAAAATTTATTATTATTTTCATAAACATTAGTATTAGTATCATTATATAAATATTAGAGTTATTATTATTACTAACATATGTATTATTATAAATATTATCATTATTATTAATATAATTACAATTATTAGTACTGTTATTATTAAAGATTACTATTATTATTACTATCATTTTTACTAAAGCTATTATTTTGACATCACTAAAACTATCATTATTATTGTTATCAGTATTATTATGTAATTATTAAAAATCATTATCATAATTATCATTAACAATAAAATTAATATTTTTACATTTATTATCATTAATATCATTGTTATTATTATTAATAGAATTACTAACATTATTATCTTATTAAGTATTATAATTATTTTTACCACTATTAATATTATTTTAGTAAATGATATGTTTAATACATATAACATAACAAAAATTAATATACAAGATTAATATATGAAACATATATATACTATTAATATAAAAAGGATATAACTAATAAATTCGATTACAATTATGTATATTAATAAATATACAAATGATATAGGTTCGTGAATCCGAGACCACCCTTGCACTTGTTCAAAGACGTCATATGTATTTTTACTACGAAATACAGTATTGTGAGTTTCATATGCTCACTTTTTAAATGCTTTTGCAATATATATTTTTGGGACTTAGAATACATGCGCTGCTTTTATAAATGCTTTACGAAATAGACACAAGTGATCGAAACTATATTCTATGGTTGGATTATCAAACCGAATATGCCCCTTTTTTAGCTTGGTAGCCTAAGAATTGGTGTTTATGTTAATTGCCACCAATTGACGCGAATCCTAAAGATAGATCTATCGGGCCCAACGAGCCCCATTCGAGTTATGGGTGCTTTAGTACTTCGAGTTTATCATGTCCGATGTGAGTCCCGGAATGATGTGAATATTCTATATGCATCTTGTTAAGGTCGGTTACCAGGTGTTCACCATATGAATGAATTTTAATTCACGAGTTACGCGTGTCAATATATGAAATCTTGTGGTCTATTAAAATGATGAAAATGAATGATTATGATAAACTAATGAACTCACCAACCTTTTGGTTGACACTTTAAAGCATGTTTATTCTCAGGTATGAAAGAAATCTTCCGTTGTGCATTTGCTCATTATAGAGATTTACTTGGAGTCATTCATGGCATATTTCAAAAGACGTTGCATTCTAGTCGTTGAGTTCATCAAGAATATTATTAAGTCATTTATAGTTGGATATATTATGAAATGATATGCAAGCTGTCAACTTTCGATGTGATGAAAGTTTATCTTTTAAAAACGAATACAATGTTTGTAAAATGTATCATATAGAGGTCAAGTACCTCGCTATGTAACCAAATGTAATGTATTCGTCCAGATGGATTAGGACGGGTCATTAAAGTTGGTATCAGAGCGGTGGTCTTAGTGAACCAGGACTGCATTAGTGTGTCTAACTGATAAGTCATTAGGATGCATTAGTGAGTCTGGACTTCGACCGTGTCTGCATGTCAAAAGTTTTGCTTATCATTTCTAGTCGGAACTCATCTGCTTAACATTCTTAGTCTAGACACATCATACTGCAATCATTGCATGAATATTGTATAGACAAAATTCATATCTTAGCGTATCTGCTAATTCATATCTTAGCGTATCTGTTATTGTTACCTTTGCCTGACAGATTCTGTAGATTCCTCCGTAACTTATGGAATTTTAGTATTATATATGCATATATAAATTATGTATTGCAGGGTACTAATCTACAACCTATAATCTATTGCTTATCGAAAATTCTTCATCTGATCGTACGAGATGAATCCCTCAACTAGTTTGAGTCTCTCAGCTTCCGATAGCTATCCTGATAGTTAATCCGACAGCTATTCCGACATGGATATTCACCTAAACTCCGATAGCAGTGTAAATGAAATAGATCAACTAAGCTAGTCATCTTCAATTCTGGATGAATTGGGGATAGGTTCGTAGACAACTTAACTGATGGAGACGCGAAGAAGGCGATCTTTTCCATCCACCACATTCCCCTCTTGGTGAAGAACCTGAAGCATTTACCGACGAACCCATTCGAAACACCATTTCCACACTCATTTCTAGAGTATCTCGCCACGATTATATTCTATCTAAAATTCTAAACCTTATTCATCCACTTGTTCTAACCGCCAATCATCCCGGTATAACGGAAAAAAATCAACGAGCTTCGCACTCGGGTAGTAGCATTGGAGAATATGGTGCAAAGGTCCCAAGCACCGGCAGCAACAGTACCACCGTCAACAACACCAACAGTACCACCACCACCAACAGCAATATCCGCATCCCACACCTCAACATTACAATCTGTACCTCGAACGTCAACGTCATACGCACCGTAGATACCAAGGAATACTGACAACAAAAACCGATGATGTATGGATCCATAACTTCATTGGAGAACCATTTTGCGGTGATTATGTAATCTCCAAAGTCTTGGAGGTTATTCATTTATAGTTCCAGCCGAAAATCAAATGAACTTAATATCATATTAACTCATTAAATCCATGATTACATCTAAAGAAAATATATATGTATATATGTTTTCATAAGGATTATAATTAAAATTTCTTTTGTACAAACTGTTAATGGTAAAAATATTTTAATGGGTAGGTAATACTCGAGGAATATTTAGATTTCACATTAATAAGTTACACTGTACATTCTTCGAATCTGATTTAACAGTCATTTACTATCCTACTTACATCCACCGATATACATATTCGTTCACCACAGAATAACCATTTTCATTCAATTTCATATTTGGATTTTGACTTATCAGAATCCAACAAGTGGCATAATGAAGAAAACATTGGACAAAATAAAATTTGTTAGAAACAAATAAATTAACTATGAGAAATTCTGTTAAGAATCCACGCTAACAAAATCCTAGCTAACTGTTTCTAGCTAACTGTTAATTCCTTATTACATTTTATTTATCGTAATTTTAATTCTTGCAATTTTATTTATCGTCATTTAATTTCTGTTATTTATTTTACGCACTTTAAATATCGGGACACGTATACAAGGTTTTGACATATCATATCGACTCATCTATATATATTATTTGGAATAACCATAGACACTCTATATGCAGTAATGCTTGAGTTAGCTATACAGGATTGAGGTTGATTCTACAATAATATATATACTTTGAGTTGTGATCGAGTCTGAGACATGTAATTAATGGGTCACGATACATATTAATTAATTTGAATATTATATATTAAACTATATATGAATTATTGAATTACTAACTGTGGACTACCAACATTGGACAATTAAAATGAATTAAAATATTGATTATAACATATGAAACTAAACATTTCTTCAAGTTTGCCACTTAATTTCATCTTAAACCTCATTTGTATCTTGACGATTACAATCTACGTCTAAACCTTTCATAATTCTTGAAAACACCTCAATTGAGAGGATGAACCAACCGCACTTCTGAAATGTCTCGTTCTTATTGATTAAAAACGTTCCATATTAATTGATTTCGTTGCGAGGTTTTGACCTCTATATGAGACGTTTTTCAAAGACTGCATTCATTTTTAAAACAAACCATAACCTTTATTTCATAAATAAAGGTTTAGAAAGCTTTACGTAGATTATCAAATAATGATAATCTAAAATATCCTGTTTACACACGACCATTACATAATGGTTTACAATACAAATATGTTACATCGAAATCAGTTTCTTGAATGCAGTTTTTACACAATATCATACAAACATGGACTCCAAATCTTGTCCTTATTTTAGTATGCAACAGCGGAAGCTCTTAATATTCACCTGAGAATAAACATGCTTTAAACGTCAACAAAAATGTTGGTGAGTTATAGGTTTAACCTATATATATCAAATCGTAACAATAGACCACAAGATTTCATATTTCAATACACATCCCATACATAGAGATAAAAATCATTCATATGGTGAACACCTGGTAACCGACATTAACAAGATGCATATATAAGAATATCCCCATCATTCCGGGACACCCTTCGGATATGATATAAATTTCGAAGTACTAAAGCATCCGGTACTTTGGATGGGGTTTGTTAGACCCAATAGATCTATCTTTAGGATTCGCGTCAATTAGGGTGTCTGTTCCCTAATTCTTAGATTACCAGACTTAATAAAAAGGGGCATATTCGATTTCGATAATTCAACCATAGAATGTAGTTTCACGTACTTGTGTCTATTTTGTAAATCATTTATAAAACCTGCATGTATTCTCATCCCAAAAATATTAGATTTTAAAAGTGGGACTATAACTCACTTTCACAGATTTTTACTTCGTCGGGAAGTAAGACTTGGCCACTGGTTGATTCACGAACCTATAACAATATATACATATATATCAAAGTATGTTCAAAATATATTTACAACACTTTTAATATATTTTGATGTTTTAAGTTTATTAAGTCAGCTGTCCTCGTTAGTAACCTACAACTAGTTGTCCACAGTTAGATGTACAGAAATAAATCGATAAATATTATCTTGAATCAATCCACGACCCAGTGTATACGTATCTCAGTATTGATCATAACTCAAACTATATATATTTTGGAATCAACCTTAACCCTGTATAGCTAACTCCAACATTCACATATAGAGTGTCTATGGTTGTTCCGAAATATATATAGATGTGTCGACATGATAGGTCGAAATATTGTATACGTGTCTATGGTATCTCAAGATTACATAATATACAATACAAGTTGATTAAGATATGGTTGGAATAGATTTGTTACCAATTTTCACGTAGCTAAAATGAGAAAAATTATCCAATCTTGTTTTACCCATAACTTCTTCCTTTTAAATCCGTTTTGAGTGAATCAAATTGCTATGGTTTAATATTGAACTCTATTTTATGAATCTAAACATAAAAGTATAGGTTTATAGTCGGATAAATAAGTTACAAGTCATTTTTGTAAAGATAGTCATTTCAGTCGAAAGAACGACGTCTAGATAACCATTTTAGAAAACATACTTCCACTTTGAGTTTAACCATAATTTTTGGATATAGTTTCATGTTCATAATAAAAATTATTTTCTCAGAATAACAACTTTTAAATCAAAGTTTATCATAGTTTTTAATTAACTAACCCAAAACAGCCCGCGGTGTTACTACGACGGCGTAAATCCGGTTTTACGGTGTTTTTCGTGTTTCTAGGTTTTAAATCATTAAGTTAGCATATCATATAGTTATAGAACATGTGTTTAGTTGATTTTAAAAGTCAAGTTAGAAGGATTAACTTTTGTTTGCGAACAAGTTTAGAATTAACTAAACTATGTTCTAGTGATTACGAGTTTAAACCTTCGAATAAGATAGTTTTATATATATGAATCGAATGATGTTATGAACATCATTACTACCTCAAGTTTAGTAGGTAAACCTACTGGAAGTGACAAGAAATGATCTAGTTTCAAAGGATCTTGGATGGCTTGAAAGTTCTTGAAGTAGGATCATGACACAAAAACAAGTTCAAGTAAGATTTTTACTCGAATTAAGATAGTTTATAGTTATAGAAATTGAATCAAAGTTTGAATATGAATATTACCTTGAATAAGAAAGATAACCTACTGTATATAACAAAGGTTTCTTGATCTTAGATGATTACTTGGAATGGATTAGAAAGCTTGGAAGTAAATTAGTAAACTTGAAGGGATTTTTGAAGTGTTCTTGAAGTGTTCTTCCTATGATGATTATAGCTTGATTCTTGAAGTGATTTTTGATGAAGATGATGATTAACTACTAGAAAAATACATTCATAATAGTGTGTGTGTGTTGAGAGAGAATTAGAAAGAGAATTAGAAGTGAAATGGAGTGAATGATGAGTGGTAATTGGTGAGTGGTGAGTGGGGTTAAAAGGAGTTCTAGTTAGTTGACTAGCTCATGGTAGAAGTTAAAATTGATTAGTCATACAAGACATAATCAAGAGTGGAATCCCATGCTAGTTCCTATTGGTATATGTAACATCCCGCCTTTTTCCGTTTACTTTTCCGTTATACTAATATAAAGTCCGTTATATGTTTATAACATCTCCCGTTGATACGCGTTTTAAATTATCTCGTTTAGGTAATTCCCGCACCCGAGCGAAAGTTGAGGGACTAAACTTGACAAGGGATCAAACCCTTGACTAGGTCAAAGGGTCAAACCCCTTTCACCCATTCATTTCATCTTCATCTCTCTCTCTTTCTCTCTAGCAAGAACACACACACCCAATTTCCTTTCTCATTCATTCATCATCTAAATCCGGATTAGGGAGCTAGCAACCAAATAAATTACATATTCGTGATCCTCTCTTCATCCTCTTCATTTTGGTACCAACTTCATCTCATTTGGGTAACTTTCTAAAATCACTAGATTTTGTGTTCTTGATGTTTTTAACTTATAAAAGTGTTAATTAGTGTCTATGGCTCAAGTCTAACATGAATATATGATTTATATGCTCGATCTCGTTGTTTTAGTGTAACTAGCATGAACTTGAATTTTGGTGTGTTGTTCTTGAATTTTGGATGATCATATGTTGTTAGATGTTGAAAGTTGATGTTTTAAAAGTGTTACTAGCATCATTAGCTTCATGTTGATATATAGATTGATCAAAGAAACTTCAAAAACGTGATTATTGATTTTGGTGTTGCTTGACTAGGGTTTGCTAGTTCTTGAAATGAATTTTTGGATGCTTGAATGCCATGGAATGTTAATTGTTAGTGATTAGTTGTAATGTATGCTTCATTACCTTCAAAACGGCATATCATATGTGTAAATTGGATTCCCGGAACTTAAAATGCATATTGATGAACTTGAGGCTTTGAAATGAGCGTTTATTGATCACATGACGAGAATTCGATTGTTGTAAATGATGTTTTTGTTTGAGGATTTGTGTTTAGTTGTGTTCCTTGTCAAAAGAGCTTTCCAACGGTATAAGATACGTCTTCTAATTGTTTGCGGTTTGCGTTTTGCGTTTGTTTGAAGTTTTGACCAAGACTTGAACCTTGAAACTGGTCTGGTGCCAGACCACGTGTTATGTCGCGGCGCGACACCTCTGGCCGCGGCGCGGCATATGCCGTGGTCAGATTCTGACCTACTTTGTCAAATTTAGGAAAATGTTTGGCATACTACGGACCTCCGATTCACATGAAACTTGTTCTAACATGTTCATATATGATTAAAAACCTCAGAAAAATAGTTCGGAACCCGACCCGAACGTGTTGACTTTCGTTGACTTTGACCGACCAAAGTTTGACTTTTAATCAAACTTAACCAAATATTTGTGCAATCGTTCTAACATGTTTTTATACTTGTACCTTGCATGAAACATGACAATTTGCTTCACATGCTATATTAATCGAGTCGTATTGAGCCATAGGACTAATTGAACATCTTTGACCTATCGTGTTTACCGTTATTGATACAACCTATTGTTTAGGTCAAGACTAGCATTGTTCTTTGCACACGTTTACTTGTTGAAGTACTTTACTACTCGTGCACTCAAGGTGAGATCATAGTCCCACTTTTACTCTTTTTGAACTTACATTTGGGATGAGAAAACATAAACATTTCTTTACTAAGTGAACACAAGTACAGGAAAACAAACATTCTACATACGAGTTTAGAACAAAATCCTCAATTCGATTATCATTAGTTACACTTGCCGGGTGTAAGCGAGAACTTATGTTGTATGGATCCATATGGGCTTGACAAACCCTCATTCAAACGGTTCGCTACCGTTTACGAATGAAATATATTTTCGAGAAACAGTGTATGTTCTAGCACTAAGTGATGGGGTTCAATGGAAGGAAATGTTAAGCATTGATAATTGGGTGCTCGTGAAACAAACTTTTGGAATGTATTACTATTATTTCATTGATGCAAATCTTGTGGTTCACTTGTACTTACTTACTTAAACCTATGATTTCACCAACGTTTTCGTTGACAGATTTCTATGTTTTTCTCAGGTCCTTGAACGATACATGATACATGCTTCCGCTCATTATTTGATACTTGTATTGGATGTCGAGTATATGTGCATTTCATGGAGCGTCTTTTGACTTTACTTTAAACCGTGTCGCCTAGTTTTCATTCGTATTATAACGTTGTAACTTAACTATTGGTTGAACAATTCTTGTAAACTTTGGGAACAATCTTTATTTCGAAATGAAGGCGACATATTTTGGTCAAACTTTGTCTTAAAGACTTATGACCACGTAACGGGACCTAAGTAGACGGCGCCGTCAAACATGATTTGGTCGGGTCGCTACAGATGGTATCAGAGCTGGTTTAACCTTAGCCGTAAAGGTAGTCACGCGCGCCGGCTGTCAGGCCGGGCACTCATACGGACTATGCTTTTTGGCGGGTTAATCGTAGAGGGGGTTCTCACAGTGTTACCTGTGACGAAGCATTGGCTCTTACCCCTTGCGATCCCTTGGAATTTGAGGGTTGGCAGTTTGGCAGAAATGCGGGCCGTAAAATCAGTGTCTGAGGTACACTCAGTGGTCACCAAGCGGTTAGCTGGAAAGGCACTGGGTGGGTTTCTACCCCATCTGTAGCTACTTGCAGGGTCGCTACAGATGGTATCAGAGCGTTGGTTGTAGGGATTTAGAGTTCATTAGTGTCAACCCCGAGTCATAGGGTACATTGGTGAGTCTAGACTACAACCGGCATATAGACTTGAAGTAGGAATTACTTGACTACTTGTGCATTTATACTCGAACGTTTCTACTCATATCTACTCCTAGTTCATCTTAATCTCACGTTGTTTAATTTGATTGACACGCCACCTTGACTATATGAAATGATGTCGAATGCACATATGAATCAGGGTAATATAATTTCCGGGATTATATTACGGTGACTCGTATGAACGTTCCGACATTATGACATAAAGAATTTAAGGCGAGTCGAAAAAAAAAAAAAAAAAAAAAAAAAAAAAAAAAACTTCTCTTTATCTTTATCCTATATCACGGTTAGTATTATTGAGAATACTAATCAATGATATTCTTGTGTCTTGAAGGAACAATGGCTCCTCGTCGTGTACGCCGAAATGAAACTCCCGAACAAGCTCTCGAACGGATGATAGCTACCGCCGTAGATGCGGCCATGGCCGGTCACTCATCCAACAACAATAATAATAACAACCACAACAACAACAACGATGGAGCCGGAAACTCAAACGAGGGATGCTCTTATAAAGCTTTCATGGGGTGCAAACCTCACACTTTTGATGGAACCGGGGGACCGGTCGTGCTCACCCGATGGTTTGAGCAAACGGAAGCCGTCTTTAGCATAAGCGGTTGTCGGGACCAAGACAAGGTCAAATACTCCACTCACACTTTCTCCGGAATTGCTCTAACATGGTGGAACACCTATGTTCAATCGGTGGGTACCGATGAAGCTCATGCCCTCTCTTGGGCCGATCTAAAGGAAAAGATGATTGTTGAATATTTTCCGCGCGAAGAAACCCGAAAGCTTGAGGAAGAACTAAGAGCTTTGAAAGCAGTCGGAAACGATCTTAAAGCTTATAATCAACGCTTCGCCGAACTATCCTTGATGTGTCCTAATCTTGTTAACCCCGAATCTCAAAGGATTGAGCTCTACATGCTCGGTCTTCCAAAAAGCATCAAACAAGGGGTGATGTCATCCAAACCCACTACTCATCAAGCCGCTATGAACATGGCTCGCCAACTAATTGAAACGGTTGACGAAATCGTAGTTCCGGCACCTAAGGCCGAGGATAAATCGGGCGGCAACAAAAGAAAGTGGGAACCCTCCCAATCAAGCAACAACAACTTTGCTAAGAAGCCTTACACCTCCGACGGCAAGAAAGGTTATGCCGGGAACCTACCTCTTTGCAACAAATGCAACAAACATCACTTTGGCGAATGTAGTAAGTTAATTTGCCACCGGTGCCAAGGAGTTGGTCATAAGGCCAACGACTGTAAAAGTGCCACTCCCGTCGCTCGAAAGTGGCCCAATGCACCAAAGACGGGCACTTGTTACGAATGTGGCCAAACGGGTCATTATAGAAATGCATGCCCAAAGAAGAAAGATAACCCCAATACGCGCGGCCGAGCTTTTAACATCAACACCGAGGAAGCCCGGGATGACACTGAACTAGTCACGGGTACGTTTCTTCTCAACAATTCCTATGTCTCCTGTTTATTCGATTCGGGTGCCGATAAATGCTTTGTATCCAAGACTTTGACTCATTCTTTTAGCACTCCACCTCTTCCATTAGATACCACTTATACCATTGAAGTGGCTAACGGGAAACTATTAAGTGCCAACACATATTACCGGGGGTGTACGTTAAACATTTTGGGTAGGGAATTTGAAATTGACTTGATACCCATGGAACTAGGAAGCTTTGATGTAATAATTGGTATGAATTGGTTAGTTAAAACGAAATCTCACATTCTTTGTGATCTTAACGCAATCCGAATTCCTATCGAGAATGGTGAACCTTTGATTGTTTATGGCGATAAGAGTTGCACCAGACTCAACCTCGTTTCGTGCCTTAAAGTTAGAAAACTACTCCGTAAGGGTTGTTTTGCGATCCTTGCCCACGTTAAGAAAGTCGGGTCCGATGAGAAGCACATCGATGATGTGCCAATTGTTAATGACTATTCCGATGTATTTCCCGACGAATTGCCGGGTCTTCCGCCTCATCGACCGGTTGAATTCCAAATCGATCTTATTCCAGGAGCCGCACCCGTAGCACGTGCACCATATAGACTCGCTCCATCTGAAATGCAAGAATTGCAAAGTCAAATCCAAGAACTACTTGATCGTGGTTTTATCCAACCTAGCCATTCACCTTGGGGCGCTCCGATTTTGTTTGTTAAAAAGAAAGACGGATCCCTACGAATGTGCATTGATTATCGTGAACTAAATAAATTGACGGTTAAGAACCGATATCCTCTTCCTCGCATCGATGACCTCTTTGATCAACTACAAGGGTCTTGTGTATATTCAAAAATCGATCTCCGCTCGGGTTATCATCAATTGAGGGTTAAGGGGGAAGATGTCTCCAAAACCGCTTTCCGAACTCGTTATGGTAGTTATGAATTCCTTGTCATGCCATTTGGTCTCACTAACGCACCGGCGGTGTTCATGGATCTTATGAACCGCGTGTGCAAACCGTATCTCGATAAATTCGTTATTGTGTTCATCGATGAGATATTGATCTATTCTAAAAATGAAGAAGAGCACGAACAACATCTCCGACTTGTGCTTGAACTTTTAAGACAAGAACAACTCTATGCCAAATTCTCCAAGTGTGAATTTTGGTTAAGGGAAGTTCAATTTCTTGGTCATGTTGTAAGTGACCAAGGTATTAAAGTCGATCCAACGAAAATCGAAGCCATTAGCAAATGGGAGACTCCTACTACTCCTACTCACATTCGTCAATTTTTGGGTCTCGCCGGGTACTATCGTAGATTCATCGAAAATTTCTCTTTGGTTGCACGTCCTCTAACCGCATTGACTCACAAGGGAAAGAAATTCATTTGGGCGACCGAACATGAATCCGCATTCCAAATCTTGAAAACGAAGCTAACCACCGCTCCTATCTTGTCACTTCCCGAAGGCAATGATGACTTTGTTGTATATTGCGATGCCTCAAAACATGGTTTTGGGTGTGTATTGATGCAACGAACGAAAGTCATTGCTTATGCTTCTCGACAACTCAAAATCCATGAACGAAACTACACAACGCATGATCTCGAACTCGGAGCCGTCGTCTTTGCACTTAAAATGTGGAGACACTATCTTTATGGAACCAAGAGTACTATCTTCACCGATCACAAAAGCCTTCAACACATTTTCGATCAAAAGCAACTAAACATGAGACAACGAAGGTGGATTGAAACCTTAAACGACTACGATTGCGAGCTTCGTTACCATCCCGGGAAGGCAAATGTAGTAGCCGATGCCTTAAGTCGAAAAGAAAGAGCGGTGCCTCTCCGTGTCCGAGCTTTAAACATCACCATTCACACCAACCTTAATAGCCAAATTCGGGTAGCCCAAGATGAGGCTCTCAAGGATGAAAACATCTCTCTCGAACACTTGAACGTCCTCACCTCTCGATTCGAAGTTAAAGAAACCGGACTCCGATATTTCGCCGGAAGAATTTGGGTGCCTAGTTATGGGGACCTACGAAGCCTTATTTTAGATGAAGCCCATAAGTCACGATACTCGATTCACCCCGGTGCCAATAAGATGTACCACGACCTTAAACAGCTATATTGGTGGCCGAACATCAAAAGGGACGTAGCTACTTATGTTTCCAAGTGTTTGACATGTTCCAAAGTCAAAGCCGAACACCAAAGACCGTCCGGACTACTTCAACAACCCGAGATCCCGCAATGGAAGTGGGAAAGGATAACGATGGATTTTATCACCAAGCTACCAAAAACGACGGGCGGTTATGATACCATTTGGGTTATTGTTGACCGTCTCACCAAATCCGCACACTTCCTTGCCATGAAAGAAACGGACAAAATGGAGAAACTTGCACAACTTTACATTAAGGAGGTCGTAGCCCGACACGGTGTACCATTATCGATTATCTCCGACCGAGATGGCCGTTTCGTTTCTAGATTTTGGCGTACATTGCAAGAAGCGTTGGGAACGCGTTTAGACATGAGCACCGCATATCATCCTCAAACCGATGGACAAAGCGAACGTACAATTCAAACCTTAGAAGACATGTTACGAGCTTGCGTGGTTGATTTCGGAAAAGCTTGGGACAAGCACTTACCTCTCGCCGAGTTCTCTTATAACAATAGTTATCACGCGAGTATTAAAGCCGCACCTTTTGAAGCGCTATATGGCCGCAAATGTCGTTCACCTCTTTGTTGGGCCGAGGTAGGCGACGTGCAAATCACCGGACCCGAACTCATTCACGAAACCACCGAGAAAATCGTTCAAATCCGAGATAGGCTTAGGACGGCCCGAAGTCGTCAAAAGAGCTATACCGACAAACGACGCAACGATCTTGAATTTCAAGTCGGTGACCGAGTAATGTTAAAAGTCGCACCTTGGAAGGGTGTAATCCGTTTTGGGAAACGCGGGAAGCTAAATCCGCGGTATATTGGTCCTTTCGAAATCTTGGAGTGTATTGGAACCGTTGCTTATCGTTTAAATCTTCCGCCTCAATTGAACTCCGTTCATCCTACCTTCCATGTATCTAACTTGAAAAAGTGTCTTGCCGAACCCGATATCGTCATCCCTCTTGAGGAACTTACTATTGATGACAAACTTCATTTTGTGGAGGAACCGGTTGAAATTGTGGACACCTCCGTCAAGACATTGAAACAAAGCCGAATCCCGATTGTCAAGGTTCGTTGGAATGCCAAAAGAGGACCCGAGTTTACTTGGGAAAGACAAGATCAAATGCAAAAGAAGTATCCTCATCTATTCGTGAATTCAGAAACGCAAGATCTCGAGGAAGAAACAACGACTACTACGCCTACTTAAATTTCGGGATGAAATTTCTTTTAAGGAGTAGGTAATGTAACATCCCGCCTTTTTTCGTTTACTTTTCCGTTATACTAATATAAAGTCCGTTATATGTTTATAACATCTCCCGTTGATACGCGTTTTAAATTATCTCGTTTAGGTAATTCCCGCACCCGAGCGAAAGTTGAGGGACTAAACTTGACAAGGGATCAAACCCTTGACTAGGTCAAAGGGTCAAACCCCTTTCACCCATTCATTTCATCTTCATCTCTCTCTCTTTCTCTCTAGCAAGAACACACACACCCAATTTCCTTTCTCATTCATTCATCATCTAAATCCGGATTAGGGAGCTAGCAACCAAATAAATTACATATTCGTGATCCTCTCTTCATCCTCTTCATTTTGGTACCAACTTCATCTCATTTGGGTAACTTTCTAAAATCACTAGATTTTGTGTTCTTGATGTTTTTAACTTATAAAAGTGTTAATTAGTGTCTATGGCTCAAGTCTAACATGAATATATGATTTATATGCTCGATCTCGTTGTTTTAGTGTAACTAGCATGAACTTGAATTTTGGTGTGTTGTTCTTGAATTTTGGATGATCATATGTTGTTAGATGTTGAAAGTTGATGTTTTAAAAGTGTTACTAGCATCATTAGCTTCATGTTGATATATAGATTGATCAAAGAAACTTCAAAAACGTGATTATTGATTTTGGTGTTGCTTGACTAGGGTTTGCTAGTTCTTGAAATGAATTTTTGGATGCTTGAATGCCATGGAATGTTAATTGTTAGTGATTAGTTGTAATGTATGCTTCATTACCTTCAAAACGGCATATCATATGTGTAAATTGGATTCCCGGAACTTAAAATGCATATTGATGAACTTGAGGCTTTGAAATGAGCGTTTATTGATCACATGACGAGAATTCGATTGTTGTAAATGATGTTTTTGTTTGAGGATTTGTGTTTAGTTGTGTTCCTTGTCAAAAGAGCTTTCCAACGGTATAAGATACGTCTTCTAATTGTTTGCGGTTTGCGTTTTGCGTTTGTTTGAAGTTTTGACCAAGACTTGAACCTTGAAACTGGTCTGGTGCCAGACCACGTGTTATGTCGCGGCGCGACACCTCTGGCCGCGGCGCGGCATATGCCGTGGTCAGATTCTGACCTACTTTGTCAAATTTAGGAAAATGTTTGGCATACTACGGACCTCCGATTCACATGAAACTTGTTCTAACATGTTCATATATGATTAAAAACCTCAGAAAAATAGTTCGGAACCCGACCCGAACGTGTTGACTTTCGTTGACTTTGACCGACCAAAGTTTGACTTTTAATCAAACTTAACCAAATATTTGTGCAATCGTTCTAACATGTTTTTATACTTGTACCTTGCATGAAACATGACAATTTGCTTCACATGCTATATTAATCGAGTCGTATTGAGCCATAGGACTAATTGAACATCTTTGACCTATCGTGTTTACCGTTATTGATACAACCTATTGTTTAGGTCAAGACTAGCATTGTTCTTTGCACACGTTTACTTGTTGAAGTACTTTACTACTCGTGCACTCAAGGTGAGATCATAGTCCCACTTTTACTCTTTTTGAACTTACATTTGGGATGGGAAAACATAAACATTTCTTTACTAAGTGAACACAAGTACAGGAAAATAAACATTCTACATACGAGTTTAGAACAAAATCCTCAATTCGATTATCATTAGTTACACTTGCCGGGTGTAAGCGAGAACTTATGTTGTATGGATCCATATGGGCTTGACAAACCCTCATTCAAACGGTTCGCTACCGTTTACGAATGAAATATATTTTCGAGAAACAGTGTATGTTCTAGCACTAAGTGATGGGGTTCAATGGAAGGAAATGTTAAGCATTGATAATTGGGTGCTCGTGAAACAAACTTTTGGAATGTATTACTATTATTTCATTGATGCAAATCTTGTGGTTCACTTGTACTTACTTACTTAAACCTATGATTTCACCAACGTTTTCGTTGACAGATTTCTATGTTTTTCTCAGGTCCTTGAACGATACATGATACATGCTTCCGCTCATTATTTGATACTTGTATTGGATGTCGAGTATATGTGCATTTCATGGAGCGTCTTTTGACTTTACTTTAAACCGTGTCGCCTAGTTTTCATTCGTATTATAACGTTGTAACTTAACTATTGGTTGAACAATTCTTGTAAACTTTGGGAACAATCTTTATTTCGAAATGAAGGCGACATATTTTGGTCAAACTTTGTCTTAAAGACTTATGACCACGTAACGGGACCTAAGTAGACGGCGCCGTCAAACATGATTTGGTCGGGTCGCTACAGTATATACCTATAGTAAGTACGTTTTGAAGCTGTGTATAATACGGGTAAGAATACGACTAGAATTCTTGATGAAAGAAAAGAATGGGAAAGTAACTGTAACCATTTTCGTTAAGTATGAGTGTTTTGATATATGTCTTGAAGTCTTCCAAAAGTATTTTAATACATCTAAATACACTACATGTATATACATTTTAACTGAGTCGTTAAGTCATCGTTAGTCGTTACATGTAAGTGTTGTTTTGAAACCTTTAAGTTAACGATCTCAATTAATGTTGTTAACCCATTGTTTATTATATCTAATGAGATGTTAAATTATTATATTATCATGATATTATGATATATTAATATATCTTAATATGATATATATACATTTAAATGTCGTTACAACGATAATCGTTACATATATTTCTCGTTTCGAAATCCTTAAGTTAGTAGTCTTGTTTATATGTATATAACTCATTGTTAATATACTTATGGAGATACTTACTTATCATAATCTCATGTTAACCATATGTATATCCATATATATATCGTCATGTCATTTTTACAAGTTTTAACGTTCGTGAATCGCCGGTCAACTTGGGTGGTCATTTGTCTATATGAAACATATTTCAATTAATCAAGTCTTAACAAGTTTGATTGCTTAACATGTTGGAAACATTTAATCATGTAAATATCAACCTCAATTAATATATATAAACATGGAAAAGTTCGGGTCACTACAGTACCTACCCGTTAAATAAATTTCGTTTCGAAATTTTAAGCTGTTGAAGGTGTTGACGAATCTTCTGGAAATAGATGCGGGTATTTCTTCTTCATCTGATCTTCACGCTCCTAGGTGAACTCGGGTCCTCTACGAGCATTCCATCGAACCTTAACAATTGGTATCTTGTTTTGCTTAAGTCTTTTAACCTCACGATCCATTATTTCGACGGGTTCTTCGATGAATTGGAGTTTTTCGTTGATTTGGATTTCATCTAACGGAATAGTGAGATCTTCTTTAGCAAAATATTTCTTCAAATTCGAGACGTGGAAAGTGTTATGTACAGCCGCGAGTTGTTGAGGTAACTCAAGTCGGTAAGCTACTGGTCCGACACGATCAACAATCTTGAATGGTCCAATATACCTTGGATTTAATTTCTCTCGTTTACCAAATCGAACAACGCCTTTCCAAGGTGCAACTTTAAGCATGACCATCTCTCCAATTTCAAATTCTATATCTTTTCTTTTAATGTCAGCGTAGCTCTTTTGTCGACTTTAGGCGGTTTTCAACCGTTGTTGAATTTGGATGATCTTCTTGATAGTTTCTTGTATAATCTCCGGACCCGTAATCTGTCTATCCCCCACTTCACTCCAACAAATCGGAGACCTGCACTTTCTACCATAAAGTGCTTCAAACGGCGCCATCTCAATGCTTGAATGGTAGCTGTTGTTGTAGGAAAATTCTGCTAACGGTAGATGTCGATCCCAACTGTTTCCGAAATCAATAACACATGCTCGTAACATGTCTTCAAGCGTTTGTATCGTCCTTTCGCTCTGCCCATCAGTTTGTGGATGATAGGCAGTACTCATGTCTAGACGAGTTCCTAATGCTTGCTGTAATGTCTGCCAGAATCTTGAAATAAATCTGCCATCCCTATCAGAGATAATAGAGATTGGTATTCCATGTCTGGAGACGACTTCCTTCAAATAAAGTCGTGCTAACTTCTCCATCTTGTCATCTTCTCTTATTGGCAGGAAGTGTACTGATTTGGTGAGACGATCAACTATTACCCAAATAGTATCAAAACCACTTGCAGTCCTTGGCAATTTAGTGATGAAATCCATGGTAATGTTTTCCCATTTCCATTCTGGGATTTCAAGTTGTTGAAGTAGACCTGATGGTTTCTGATGCTCAGCTTTGACCTTAGAACACGTCAAACATTCTCCTACGTATTTAGCAACATCGGCTTTCATACCCAGCCACCAAAAATGTTTCTTGAGATCCTTGTACATCTTCCCCGTTCCAGGATGTATTGAGTATCTGGTTTTATGAGCTTCTCTAAGTACCATTTCTCTCATATCTCCAAATTTTGGTACCCAAATCCTTTCAGCCCTATACCGGGTTCCGTCTTCCCGAATATTAAGATGCTGCTCCGATCCTTTGGGTATTTCATCCTTTAAATTTCCTTCTTTTAAAACTCCTTGTTGCGCCTCCTTTATTTGAGTAGTAAGGTTATTATGAATCATTATATTCATAGATTTTACTCGAATGGGTTCTCTGTCCTTCCTGCTCAAGGCATCGGCTACCACATTTGCCTTCCCCGGGTGGTAACGAATCTCAAAGTCGTAATCATTCAACAATTCAATCCACCTATGTTGCCTCATATTCAGTTGTTTCTGATTAAATATGTGTTGAAGACTTTTGTGGTCGGTATATATAATACTTTTGACCCCATATAAGTAGTGCCTCCAAGTCTTTAAGTCAAAAACAACCGCGCCTAATTCCAAATCATGCGTCGTATAATTTTGCTCGTGAATCTTCAATTGTCTAGACGCATAAGCAATCACCTTCGTTTGTTGCATTAATACACAACCGAGACCTTGCTTTGATGCGTCACAATAAATCACAAAATCATCATTCCCTTCAGGCAATGACAATATAGGTGCCGTAGTTGGCTTTTTCTTCAATAACTGAAACTCTTTCTCTTGTTCATCCTTCCATTCAAATTTCTTCCCTTTATGCGTTAATGCAGTCAAGGGTTTTGCTATTCTGGAAAAGTCTTGGATGAACCTTCTGTAGTAACCAGCTAGTCCTAAAAACTGGCGTATGTGTTTCGGAGTTTTCGGGGTTTCCCACTTTTCAACAGTTTCTATCTTTGCCGGATCCACCTTAATACCTTTTTTGTTCACTATGTGACCGAGGAATTGAACTTCTTCCAACCAAAATGCACACTTTGAAAATTTAGCGTACAATTCTTCCTTCCTCAATACTTCTAACACCTTTCTCAAATGTTCACCGTGTTCTTGGTCATTCTTTGAGTAAATAAGTATGTCATCAATGAAAACAATGACAAACTTGTCAAGGTATGGTCCACACACTGTTCATAAGGTCCATGAACACAGCTGGTGCATTAGTTAAACCAAATGGCATGACCATAAACTCATAATGACCGTAACGTGTTCTGAAAGCAGTCTTTGGAATATCATCTTCTTTCACCCGCATTTGATGATACCCGGAACGTAAGTCAATCTTTGAATAAACAGATGAGCCTTGTAGTTGATCAAATAAGTCGTCGATTCTCGGTAGTGGGTAGCGGTTCTTGATGGTAAGTTTGTTCAACTCTCGGTAGTCGATACACAACCTGAATGTACCATCTTTCTTCTTGACAAACAAAACAGGAGCTCCCCACGGTGATGTGCTTGGTCGAATGAAACCACGCTCTAAAAGTTCTTGTAATTGGCTTTGCAGTTCTTTCATCTCGCTGGGTGCGAGTTTGTAAGGAGCACGAGCTATTGGTGCAGCTCCTGGTACAAGATCTATTTGAAATTCAACGGATCGATATGGGGGTAATCCCGGTAATTCTTTTGGAAATACATCGGGAAATTCTTTTGCAATGGGAACATCATTGATGCTCTTTTCTTCAGTTTGTACTTTCTCGACGTGTGCTAGAACAGCATAATAACCTTTTCTTATTAGTTTTTGTGCCTTCAAATTACTAATAAGATGTAGCTTCGTGTTGCCCTTTTCTCCGTACACCATTAAGGGTTTTCCTTTTTCTCGTACAATGCGAATTGCATTTTTGTAACAAACGATCTCTGCTTTCACTTCTTTCAACCAGTCCATACCGATTATCACATCAAAACTCCCTAACTCTACTGGTATCAAATCAATCTTAAATGTTTCGCTAACCAGTTTAATTTCTCGATTCCGACATATATTATCTGCTGAAATTATTTTACCATTTGCTAATTCGAGAAAAATTTACTATCCAAAGGCGTCAATTGACAACTTAATTTAGCACAAAAATCTCTACTCATATAGCTTCTATCCGCACCCGAATCAAATAAAACGTAAGCAGATTTATTGTCAATAAGAAACGTACCCGTAACAAGCTCCGGGTCTTCCTGTGCCTCCGCCGCATTAATATTGAAAACTCTTCTGCGGCCTTGTCCATTCGTGTTCTCCTGGTTCGGGCAATTTCTAATAATGTGGCCCGGTTTTCCACATTTATAACAAACTACATTGGCATAACTTGCTCCGACACTACTTGCTCCACCATTACTTGTTCTGACACCATTTGTTCCTTTCGTTCTATTAACCCCTGGTCCGTAGACCTCACACTTCGCCGCGCTATGACCATTTCTTTTACACTTGTTGCAAAATTTGGTGCAGAACCCCGAGTGATACTTTTCACACCTTTGGCATAGCTGCTTCTGATTGTTGTTGTTGTTGCGGTTATTATTGTTGTTGGGATGATTGTTGTAGTTGCTGTTGTTGTTGTTGTTGTTGTTGTTGTTGTTGTTGTTGGGCCGTTTGTTGTAGTTGCGATTGATGTTGCGATTGTTGGGATAATTGTTGCGATTATTGTTGTAATTGCAGTTGTTGTTGTATTGGTGATTCTTATCACCGTTTTCCTCCCACTTTCTTTTGACTTGCTTCACATTGGCCTCTTCAGCAGTCTGTTCTTTAATTCTTTCTTCAATCTGGTTCACTAGTTTGTGAGCCATTCTACATGCCTGTTGTATGGAGGCGGGCTCGTGTGAACTTATATCTTCTCGGATTCTTTTCGGTAATCCTTTCACAAACGCGTCGATCTTCTCTTCCTCATCTTCGAATGCTCCCGGACATAATAGGCACAATTCTGTGAATCGTATTTCGTACGTGGTAATATCAAATCCTTGGGTTCGTAACCCTCTAAGTTATGTCTTGAGCTTATTGACCTCGGTTCTGGGACGGTACTTCTCGTTCATCAAGTGCTTGAATGTTGACCACGGTAGTGCGTACGCATCGTCTTGTCCCACTTGCTCTAGATAGGTATTCCACCATGTTAACGCAGAACCTGTGAAGGTATGCATAGCGTACTTTACTTTGTCCTCTTCAGTACACTTACTTATGGTAAACACCGATTCAACCTTCTCGGTCCACCGTTTCAATTCGATCGGTCCTTCGGTTCCATCAAATTCCAAAGGTTTGCAGGCAGTGAATTCTTTGTAGGTGCATCCTATACGATTTCCTGTACTGCTAGATCCAAGGTTATTGTTGGTATGTAGCGCAGCCTGTACTGCGGCTATGTTTGAAGCTAGAAAAGTACGGAATTCCTCTTCATTCATATTCACGGTGTGTCAAGTAGTCGGTGCCATTTCCTTCAAAATAGTCAAATGGAACAAGTTAATCATACAGAATATCAAGAGTAGTTAATAGTATTTCGTAGCATAATATGAACTCATTTATAAAAGCTTTTTCTTCATATTAGCGTTTTATAAGTTTAAATTCGGGTAGTACCTACCCGTTAAGTTCATACTTAGTAGCTAATATACAATTCAACTACTACAATTCTATATGAAAAACTGATTATAATAATATTTCGCGTTCAAACTTTTATACAATATTTTACAAACTAACAATACCGCTCATTTTACATAAAGCATGAAATATAGCACACAATAACTTTGATACAAGATAGTTGTGAAGATAATTCTAGCTAGTACACAAGTCGTTCAGCAAAGGCAATAAAGACACGTAATTCATACGTCCAGAAACAAGTCATGCATTCTGGTTTTACTAGGACTACTTCCCATCCTTGGTCTTGTGGAACATAACCGTTATGGCCGTTGATAAGACAGCGTGTTGTAACGTCGTCAAAGGGACGAGGGTTACGTAATGTCCAACAGTCCCGTAACAATCTAAAAACCTCATTTCTTACCCCAATTACCGACTCCGTCACTTGTGGGAACGTTTTGTTTAATAGTTCTAGGCCGATGTTCTTGTTCTCACTTTGGTGAGAAGCTAACATTACTAATCCGTAAGCATAACATGCTTCTTTATGTTGCATGTTAGCCGCTTTTTCTAAATCACGAAGTCCAATATTCGAATATATTGAGTCAAAATAATTTCTTAACCCATTGCGTAAAATAGCATTTGGGTTCCCCGCAATATATGCGTCAAAGTAAACACATCGTAACTTATGGATTTCCCAATGTGATATCCCCCATCTTTCGAACGAAAGCCTTTTATAAACCAAGGCATTCTTGGAACGTTCTTCGAATGTCTTACAAACTGATCTCGCCTTAAATAGTTGTGCCGAAGAATTCTGACCGACTCTAGACAAGATTTCATCAATCATGTCTCCGGGTAGGTCTCTTAAAATATTGGGTTGTCTATCCATTTTGTGTTTTTATACTGTAAAATAGACAAGAGTTAGATTCATAAAAAAATACTTATTAATACAAGCAATTTTTACATATATCATAAAGCATAAGCACACTATATTACATATATTACACCACACGAATACAACTATCTTATTCTGACTCGCTCGTTTCTTCTTGTTCGGTTTTGGTTCGTTTTGCCAAGTTTCTAGGGATATATGATGTTCCCCTAATACGAGCCGTCGTTGTCCACATTGGTTTAGAAAAACCTGGTGGTTTAGAGGTTCCCGGGTCATTGTTACAACTTGAGGACTTCGGGGGTTGACGATAAATATAAAGTTCATCGGGGTTGGAATTAGATTTCTCTATTTTTATGCCCTTTCCCTTATTATTTTCTTTTGCCTTTTTAAATTCATTTGGGGTAATTTCTATAACATCATCGGAATTCTCGTCAGAATCCGATTCATCGGAGAATTGGTAATCCTCCCAATATTTTGCTTCTTTAGCGGAAACACCATTGACCATAATTAACCTTGGTCGGTTGGTTGAGGATTTTCTTTTACTTAACCGTTTTATTATTTCCCCCACCGGTTCTATTTCTTCATCTGGTTCCGATTCTTCTTCCGGTTCTAATTCTTCTTCTGGTTCCGACTCTTCTTCCGGTTCCTCTTCGGGAACTTGTGAATCAGTCCACGAATCATTCCAATTTACATTTGACTCTTCATTATTATTAGGTGAGTCAATGGGACTTGTTCTAGAGGTAGACATCTATCACATAATATCAAACGCGTTAAGAGATTAATATATCACATAATATTCACATGTTAAAAATATATAGTTTCCAACAAAATTTGTTAAGCAATCATTTTTCAAGTAAACACGGTCGAAGTCCAGACTCACTAATGCATCCTGACAAACTCGATAAGACAAACTAATGCAAAATTCTGGTTCTCTAAGACCAACGCTCGGATACCAACTGAAATGTCCCGTTCTTATTGATTAAAAACGTTCCATGTTAATTGATTTCGTTGTGAGGTTTTGACCTCTATATGAGACGTTTTTCAAAGACTGCATTCATTTTTAAGTTATGGTTGGAATAGATTTGTTACCAATTTTCACGTAGCTAAAATGAGAAAAATTATCCAATCTTGTTTTACCCATAACTTCTTCATTTTAAATCCGTTTTGAGTGAATGAAATTTCTATGGTTTCATATTGAACTCTATTTTATGAATCTAAACAGAAAAGTATAGGTTTATAGTCGGATAAATAAGTTACAAGTCGTTTTTGGAAAGGTAGTCATTTCAGTCGAAAGAACGACGTCTAGATGACCATTTTAGAAAACATACTTCCACTTTGAGTTTAACCATAATTTTTGGATATAGTTTCATGTTCATAATAAAAATCATTTTCTCAGAATAAAAACTTTTAAATCAAAGTTTATCATAGTTTTTAATTAACTAACCCAAAACAGCCCGCGGTGTTACTACGACGGCGTAAATTCGGTTTTACGGTGTTTTTCGTGTTTCCAGGTTTTAAATCATTAAGTTAGCATATCATATAGATATAGAACATGTGTTTAGTTGATTTTAAAAGTCAAGTTAGAAGGATTAACTTTTGTTTGCGAACAAGTTTAGAATTAACTAAACTATGTTCTAGTGATTACGAGTTTAAACCTTCGAATAAGATAGTTTTATATATATGAATCGAATGATGTTATGAACATCATTACTACCTCAAGTTTAGTAGGTAAACCTACTGGAAGTGACAAGAAATGATCTAGCTTCAAAGGATCTTGGATGGCTTGAAAGTTCTTGAAGTAGGATCATGACACAAAAACAAGTTCAAGTAAGATTTTTACTCGAATTAAGATAGTTTATAGTTATAGAAATTGAATCAAAGTTTGAATATGAATATTACCTTGAATAAGAAAGATAACCTACTGTATATAACAAAGGTTTCTTTATCTTAGATGATTACTTGGAATGGATTAGAAAGCTTGGAAGTAAATTAGTAAACTTGAAGGGATTTTTGAAGTGTTCTTGAAGTGTTCTTCCTATGATGATTATAGCTTGATTCTTGAAGTGATTTTTGATGAAGATGATGATTAACTACTAGAAAAATACGTTCATAATAGTGTGTGTGTGTTGAGAGAGAATTAGAAAGAGAATTGGAAGTGTGAAATGGAGTGAATGATGAGTGGTAATTGGTGAGTGGTGAGTGGGGTTAAAAGGAGTTCTAGTTAGTTGACTAGCTCATGGTAGAAGTTAAAATTGATTAGTCATACATGACATAATCAAGAGTGGAATCCCATGCTAGTTCCTATTGGTATATACCCATAGTAAGTACGTTTTGAAGCTGTGTATAATACGGGTAAGAATACGACTAGAATTCTTGATGAAAGAAAAGAATGGGAAAGTAACTGTAACCATTTTCGTTAAGTATGAGTGTTTTGATATATGTATTGAAGTCTTCCAAAAGTATTTTAATACATCTAAATACACTACATGTATATACATTTTAACTGAGTCGTTAAGTCATCGTTAGTCGTTACATGTAAGTGTTGTTTTGAAACCTTTAAGTTAACGATCTCAATTAATGTTGTTAACCCATTATTTATTATATCTAATGAGATTTTAAATTATTATATTATCATGATATTATGATATATTAATATATCTTAATATGATATATATATACATTTAAATGTCGTTACAACGATAATCGTTACATATATGTCTCGTTTCGAAATCCTTAAGTTAGTAGTCTTGTTTATATGTATATAACTCATTGTTAATATACTTATGGAGATACTTACTTATCATAATCTCATGTTAACCATATGTATATCCATATATATATCGTCATGTCGTTTTTACAAGTTTTAACGTTCGTGAATCGCCGGTCAACTTGGGTGGTCATTTGTCTATATGAAACATATTTCAATTAATCAAGTCTTAACAAGTTTGATTGCTTAACATGTTGGAAACATTTAATCATGTAAATATCAATCTCAATTAATATATATAAACATGGAAAATTTCGGGTCACTATAACTTCATCTACAGAAGGAAAGATTTATGCATATAGTTATGCACCTGAAAAACTCTCGATAACTGAGTAAACGTTAACAAGTATCTGTGATAGCTCCTTTGGCGTTGTTATTACCGAAAATAATTTTACAATCCCGCTCCAAATTAGTCAATTTTGTCTTAGCTCCAGCAAATCAACTTCGACTTTCATTCGGATTAGCCTTATTAAAACCTTGTTATATAAGTTTCCTTTCGTCATCGTTACTGGGGAACCTTTTATATCCCACCACATTAGCGGTAAACTTACCAGCAACTTCATTGATCTTTGACTTTCTGAAAAAAATCATTATATTTAAAAACTCTATCATATACTCATCCGCATCTTGTAACGAGAATTGCCATATCAATTACCGGGAATTAGCAACCAGTATTTTGAAATCACGCAGCATGTCTACATCAACAGTTATATGTATACATATAACATTTACCTCTTAGAATTATGATCTTCCATTCTGAAATTATAAAAAGCACCCAGTCTATGAATCAATACTCGGAATATTGAAAAAGCTGAATGAAGCAGCAAAAACTGTAAACGACCTTAACAGTCGAAAATTTGATGATAAAGAATAAGGTGTTGGAAAAGATCAAAAAAAGAGAAAGGTTGGAATTAGAAACCGATTGAGCGAATTATGAAGGAGGCTGTGGAAAAATCACAAAGACTAAATTTGCCTTCAAAGAATCCAAATGATTCAGTGTCTGCTGAAATCGTTAGCAAACACCTTACTCCTGACTCTAAACCTTTACGGAAAAATCTTCATCATCATCCGTCGATATTAGAAATTCTAAGATATCATCGTATCTTCCATCATAAATATCCTCCATATTTTTGAAGATATTTTCATAACTATTCTTATCTAAAATCATTTATCTCTTCGCGATATCAGTAGTACATCAGAAAGGAAACTGTTTTTAGTTTCTAAATTCTGAAAGATTCAAATTCAAAATATGAATGTTCTTGAAGAAGTGTTGGGAACTGAAGCATGAGTTAGTATAATATAATGACACTTGATCAACGTGATTATATTACAGTAAGTCATGCTGAATTTCTAATGGAACGTGATGATTCACATATTATAACGTCATCATGTGCCATGTTACATAACTCTTTCATTCTGCTTAACTTCTGAACATATCAAGAAAGTATATTCTTGATAGTTCTATTCTCAGTGATTTAGGTAATTTGAAAAATCAAATCGTGCGATTTCGTTCTTTCTTGTTTATGACATTAAGTTCATTCGAAAGTCTATACTTACGAATTCTGGACCGTTACTCGCTTTACTAGAGGTCGAGAAGAGAATAAAAAGGCAAAGAGCTCCAAATTATAAGAGAAAATATAAAGTCCAATGACAACACCGAGGTTACATACCATGGATATTAATACGAATAGTAATATAAAGACACGGTAGAATTAAGAATAGTATCACCTAAAGGTAATAGTAGAAGTAAACAGATTTTTCTGGGGGAAGATTGAAAAGAAGGATGACAGAAATGAAAATTAGGAAAAAATATCAAGGATTAGAACTGGATTAAGCATTTTCACAATCTTTTAGATGTATGAACTAAGAAAGAAAGTATAGGAATAGTGAAAATAATAGAACGGAAGAGGTTAATTTATAGTGAGAATATCTGACAGGGCAATCAGGGCTAATTACCGCATTTAATTAAAGAGATCTTAATTTCCTTATTCGCCGAAGAATCAAATCTTTTAGATTTCGAAGTTTTTCTTTAAAACCTTTGAATTCCGAAAATCCACCGTGACTACGTCAAAAGTTAAATCTTTATCTCAATCTTTTGTGACAACTTCACTCGTACTCTTCGAGTAGTAGAATTATCTTATCCATATTACTCAACAGTAATAAAACTCTATTTATCAACTCATATTCGTCAGGAAAACATTCTTATTATTAGCCATGATGATCCCACTCAAATTTCGGGACGAAATTTCTTTAACGGGTAGGTACTGTGATGACCCGGAAATTTTCAACCAAATTTAAACTTAATTTTTATATGATTTCGAAACGATAAGCAAAGTCTGTAAAGTTGAGTCTCAAAATTTTTGAATTAATTACATGGATTCATTTACCCTTTAACTACTCTTGGCGATTCACGAACAATTGTGTGTAAATAAATATGTAAATATATATGTATAAATAAATTTTATACATAAGTAATATTATATATATTGTAATTTATAAATATTAAAGATTCAATAAGTTATATAAATGATAGTAATATATTTGTAATATTAATATTATTACCATTAATCTCACTATTATTATCAACATTTGTATCATTAATATTATTATATGAAGTATATATGAAATATGACATGAACCAGTATTATTATTAATTTTAGTATTATTACCCTTGATATTATTATTATCTGTTTCATTGATATTAGATATTAAATTTGTATAATTAATGTTATTATGATTCCTTATATATTTAATATACAGATATATAGATATATATGAAATATGAAATTTTATATAAGTTATTATATTATCAAAATTATTAATATTATTATTATCAACAATATTATGATAAGTAAAATTATTATTAGTATTAATAAACATATTATTATTATCGTTTTATTATGATTATTATTAGTAAACTTATTAAATTTATAAATTTTATGATTCTCAATATCACTACTATTTATAGATATTATTAATACAATTATTTTTATTATTGATATTATTATTATTATTATTATTATTATTATTATTATTATTATTATTATTATTATTATTATTATAAATATTAATATTATTGTTATTAGGAATGATATTGTTATTATTATTGTTATTTTTGGTATTATAATTATTATTATTTCTATTATCATTATTAGTATTATTTTGATTAGTAATATTATTATTATTATTATTATTTATTATAATTATCAGTATTTTAATTATTTCCAATAATACTAATGATATTATTATTATTATTAATATATTTATTTATATTTACTAATTATTGATATTAATTTTTAATTATAAAAAAAATTACAGAATCAACTTTATGTTTGATGTCACGATCGAACTATTTTATATTCTTGTTTCTGTCCATAATTTGTTACCAGTCTTAATCCAATCCAGTACGTAACAATTGAATTCAATCAGATGAGGCCAAATTCTGTTACAAGTCTTAGTACACTTTTATTTATTTTATTTATTTTGCTGTTTCTGATTAAAATGGTGTCGGGTCAATTAAGCTATCAAACAAGTTACATTAGCTGTAATATTATCTATTAGCCTCTATATAATACTCTGCAAATGCAATTCAAATTAACACAACAAAAATCAAATTAAATTTTTAATATGTCTATACGATACCCCTATTCTTGGGTTGATTTTCCAAAAAGCTCGGTTTCTTATCAAAATTAAATTCTATAAATGCAATTATGTTAGGATTACTCTAGTCGATCTTTCTGTAAAGTTTCAACATCCAATTTCTCTTGTCGATTTCTAATTTCTGAGTCAAAGCTCTAAATTGAATAAGTCAACCATTGTTCTTCAGTAAAATTTGAAATCAGTTTTATGTTATAGGTTCAAATAAGATTACAGAAAGTTTCTAATGATGATTTAATACCTTTTTCATGTTGTAATCATCATCCAAAACGGTCTAGATTTTTGAAACGTGATTTGAGTCATCGTGTTCTTCATGAGACTGCACAGCTTTAATTTTATTTTTTCGTTCTTTTGTTTTTGTTAATTAAAATCTCCCAAACTTATTTGTTTATGTTTCAATTACGAGTTCAAAATCAAATCACGACATTTCTGTTATGATTCCATGATTTCACTGTCAAATATTTTGAAGAAGATGAAGGAAATAAGAAACATGACTGAGTTAATTAAAAATTAAAATCGTATTTAAAGCAGAAATGCAAGTAGCAGCAGAACGGTTTATGAAACGACCCATCCATATTACTATAAACGCAGTACATTATTCATTGGTTCCATAGCGAGGTATTTGACCTCTACATAATACGCTTTAGAAAATATTGCATTCGTTTCATAAAAAGCACACCATTATTATACATAATACGAGTTTCAAACATATGGGCGATTATTTACAAAATAATCCCCATGATACATCGATTTTCAAATATTACAAAGGTGACATAATAGTCGAATATAATACATGACCAAAGTTTTATTGAATGCAACCCTCTTTTAAACAAAAGCATGAGACTCCATGCAAAGCTTGCTCAGATAATGCGATAGCGGAAGACTTTCTTAAGGACCTGAGAATAAACATGCTTAAATAGTCAACACAAAGGTTGGTGAGATATATTGGTTTAACACTAGCATCGATATAAATATAGACCACAAGATTTCATAGTTACAAATATTTCAATAAAGATATTCTATAATTTGTTATGCGCTTCGGTAACCATACTTAACCATTAAAGTGGCATATTCTCTTTATTATGAAATCTCCCTACACTATACCAAGTGTAGTAAAAATGAAGTACTATGCAACCGTTTACGATACTAGAGCGACTAGCCCGGTTGGGGTTGTCAAACCCGATAGATCTATCAATAGGATTCGCGCTTACATGTTCTTACAACATGTAAATATTAGTTACCAAGCTATTAGGAAAGATATGCAAGGTGGTACAACTCAACGTAGAATATATTTTAAGTACTTGTGTCCATGGCGTAAAACATAAAATGCATGTATTCTCATCTCAAAATATTTGTAGAGTTTAAAAATGGGACTATATACTCACGGTAGTAAAAGTATATTAATGATAAGTTTTCAACTTATTAAAAATATGGTCGTCGTCCTTGGATTCACAAACCTATAATTATAATAATGATTCAGATAATAATACGACATATGAAGAAAAAGAAAAACAAGTTCATAGAATAATTATATAATAATTTTTAACATTTTATGTTGGTAGTCCAAAATAGTTCGAAAAGTCCATTAATCGGTATATATATATAATCTTAGAATTACCCCATGGCGTATTGTGTACGTATTGTCTTGCATCAATCCAGAGACGTATTGTATACTTATTGTCTTAGAATTAACTAAGACGTATTGTGTACGTATTATTGTCATGGAACGTACCAAGATTATTATATATATATACAATCTCGGAATTATCCAAGATTATAATATTTTGTTATACTAATGATAACAAGTACAAATATATATAGGATATAGGAAAATTTAACAAGGATATGGTTAATATAGTTTTTATAATATAAATTTCGTCCATACAACGTTAATTTTAGCAGATTTTGTTTTGCTCGCCAAATATTCATTACAACTCCGTTTAAAGTGAATCAAATTGCTATAAATTTCTTAAGAAGTAAATATTAAAATCCAATTCGAAAAGTTCATCCCAAGTAGTAATTTTTAGAGCTTTACCCTCTTTTTGTGTTGGTGGACAGATTTGGAAAAATCCCAGCATCCACCGAATATATGATTTTTGATAAAATACTTCCACTTTGTCTAAAATTATGAAAAAAATACTGGAAGTCTTATTTACATATATTAAAGTATTTCCAAAGTCTTAACCTCGAAATCAAAGTCTAAGATAGGTTTTTAATTCCCAACCCAAAACAGCCCGCTTTTTACCGAATGGAGATTAAAGGATATATGTTAAGTTTCAAGGTGTTCTTCATATGTACAAGTTATAAGTTCTTATATTAACTTAATATAACATCATAATACATATAAATAAGTGTTATTAGAGTTAAGTTAGAAATATTAAATTAGTTTTTTAAACAAGTTTAGAATCAACTAAACTATGTTCTAGTTTATAAACTCTTATATAGATAGCTATAAACATATGAATTGAACAAGAGTTGAAGTAGAGTTTTTACCTAAAGTTTAGAATGTAAAGTTTATGAAAAGAAGTAGTAGAACAAAACTTGAGAGAGTTCTTGCAAGTGTGTTTAAAAATGAGTTAGAAATGGTACTTATTTATAGGCTTGAAAATTTGGTTTTTAGTGAAAATATCTAAGATAAGTTAAAATGTATTAAGTCATGGATGACATATTAAATTTATTAGGTCATGGATGACATATTACATAAATAATTTCAGATTTCTATTGGTATATACCAATAGTAAATACTTCTAGAAGCTGTGTATAATACGGGTAAAAATATCGTATGAATGCGAGTAGAATTCTTGAGGAAATTGAACGGAAATATGAGTATAGCTATCCTTTATATGTATTGATATATTATAAAGTGTATTCAATACTTGTAAGGATGTATTTACACTCGTAATACATTGTATGTAAATACATTTTAATTTAAGTTAATTACGTTGTTTAAATAGTAACATATATATTGTTCAAAAACTCTTTAAATTAGTAGTATGAAAATATATATATAATACTTTGTTAATATACTTAATGAGATATTTAATTATCATATTTTCAAGTTAAATATATGTATATATACACATATATATAATTAATACAAGTTATGACGTTCGTGAATCGTAGGAATAAAAGGGTGGTCAACTGCTTATATAAAATTATTTCCGGAGGTTCAAGACTTATTAAAATTCATTACTTATCATGTCGAAATTATTAAATCATATAAATAGTATAATCAAGTAGTCAGAAAAATCCGGGTCATCACAGTACCTGCCCGTTAAAGAAATTTCGTCCCGAAATTTGAAGTAGTACCTATTTAATGGGCGGTGTTTGTAAACAGATATGGATACTTCTGTTTCATCTGGTCCTCTCTTTCCCAAGTGAACTCGGGACCTCTTCAATCATTCCAATGAACCCTAACTATAGGTATGTTGCTTTGCTTGAGCTGTTTGACTTCACGCTCCTTGATTTCGAAAGGCTCTTCTATAAAATGCAGTTTCTCGTCGATTTGGATTTCTTCAAGAGGAACAGTGAGGTCTTCGTTTGCAAGGCATTTCCTTAGGTTCAATATGTGAAAGGTATTGTGTACTCCAGCAAGTTATTGTGGTAGCTTAAGTCGATAAGCCACCGGTCCAATACGTTCGATGATCTTGAATGGTCCTACGTATCTTGGGTTCAATTTACCCCTCTTACCAAAGCGTATCACACCTTTCCAAGGTGACACCTTTAACATAACCATGTCATCAACCTGAAATTCTAACGGATTCCTTCGAACATCAGCATAGCTCTTTTGACGACTTTGGGTGGTCTTCAATCTCCCCTTGATTTACACAATCTTATCAGTAGTCTCCTGTATGATCTCGGGACCAGTCAGTTATCTGTCACCTACTTCGTTCCAACAGATAGGGGATCTACACTTTCTTCCATAAAGTGCTTCGAATGGTGCAACATTAATACTCGTAAGGTAACTGTTGTTATACGAGAATTCTGCCAATGGTAAATATTTATCCCATCCATTTCCGAAATCGATCACACATGATCTAAGCATGTCTTCAAGAGTCTGAATGGTCCTTTCACTTTGCCCATCGGTCTGAGGATGATATGTAGTGCTCATATGTAACGACCCGGAAATTTCCGACCAAATTTAAACTCTAATCTCTATATGGTTCCGACACGATAAGCAAAAACCCTAAGGTTGACCCGCACTTTTTTAATCATTCTATACTTATAAGATTAATATTTACATAAATTAAACCTTACCAACATGATAAGCAATCCAAATTGTTGAGATTTATGTTTCCGAAAAGAGTTTTACACAACGTTTGACCGTCTAGTTTGACCGATGATATCACGAACTATACAATATATGATAATTATACGTTTGTGTATATATATGTATATATACATATTTAACATGATTAATGAATGTTTTAATATCTCATTTTGTATTAATAACAATAAGTTATAAGTATATTTTGAAACTACTAACTTAAGTTTTCAAAACGATAACTATACGTAACGTTATTTGACATAAATACTTAAGACTTATAATGTTTATACATATATTGTTTAAGTAATGTATTTAATCACTTTTAAAGACTTAAATACATAAAATCATATAAGTGTATTCACAAAAGATAGCTATATTTGAATCCTCATTCCATTTTTCACAAAATTTCTATACGTATATCTAGAGTATTTGTACTCGTATCATACCTAGCTTCTATACGTATTTACTATTGGTATATACACATCAAATCACCACCAACCAGCCCTTGTTCATGCCTTATGTATAAGGTAACTACTTTTGTTATTTAGTATGACAATTTCACATGATTAAAAGATCTTTTCACAAAATTACAAATTTATACACCTTTTACACCACCATAAATACATGCATCCATTTTCAATTTTTGGAACATCATTTCTCTAGCTAAACACACACACTTACTAGCCTCATGTCTCTCTAAGAACTCCAGCAAAAATCCTCTCAAGAATCACCTTAAACACCACCATAAAAAGATCAACAAAAACACTACAAAAATACAACTTTCAATTCAAGTTTATGTCTTAAGTTGCTTCCAATCTTTCATCCACTTCCATCACCCTTTTGATTCTAGCTTCTTACTCCTCTTTTACAGCAACCTTGTCCAAGGAACTTGAGGTAGTATCTATGTTCATAACCTTATTCGATTCATATATATATATAGCTATCTTATTGTATGGTATACAATTTTAACAACAAAAACATAGTTTGAATGATTTCAAACTTGTTTGCAAACTAAATAGATCCTTCTAACTTAACTTTTAAAATACTTCAAGACCTGTAATATAACTTAAATATATGCTAATTTAACAAGGTATAACTTGGTTTTTCAAAGAATACCTTAAAAAACTGTTTTTATGACGTCGGAGTGCAACCGGGGGCTGTTTTGGGTTGGATAATTAAAAAACCATCTTGAACTTTGAATTGGAGGTTTATATTCTGGAAAAATGATATTTCTTATGAATATGTTAACACATAAAAATTTCATGATTTAATTCATAGTATAAGTATTTTTAGAAAAATGGTCATTAAATGATGTTTTTGTAACAAAAATGATTAACTTCATAAGTTTCACCAAAATTTGACCTATGACCTATGATTTCGAATACAAAATAAGGTATTTACAGTTCATATTCTTAAAGAGGGACTCGATCCAAGGAAGCGGAAAGTTGAATCAACGAAAACGGAGTTGTAACGAAGAAATTATGACCAAAACAAAATCGGATATCCAAGACTAGTTTAGCCACGAAAATAATTGGAGAAAATTAAATAAATCACATCTTCCTAAAGTAACATGATATTTTATACATATGTACTCATAATTTAATTTTATATGGTTCAGGATCACCCGTAAACAATACGAGAAGATTAATCATAAGATCCCATGATTGTACGCAACACGTCATTTGACAACACCGGTACTTTATGTACGCAACACGTCATTTGACAACACCGGTACCGTGGGTCAAGATTAATCTCGACCAATACATATACGATGAGGGTTTTATTTATTTCATTGGGGGTTTATTAAACATCTAAATATGAACCATTAAAATTGAATTACTAACAACGAACTGCTAACTACGGACTAAGGAATTATTCAAAGTATTAAAAGTATAACAAGTATATATATGTGACGTTTGTTTAAAAAAGAAAAGGTATTGATATATTATATATGGATAGGTTCGTGATATCAACCGGAGACCAAGTCAAATTATATATATATCTTCAAGACGAAAGTGAGTATATAGTCCCACTTTTAAACTCTAAATATTTCGGGATGAGAATACATGTATTTTATGTTTTACATTATGGACACAAGTAACTGAAAAATATATTCTACGTTGAGTTGTACCACTGGCATACTTCCCTGTAGCTTGGTAACTAATATTTACAGCGGTATTGTAAACGCGAATCCTGTTGATAGATCTATCGGGCCTGACAACCCCAACCGGACTGGACGACCAGTATTCAACGGTTGCACAGTACTTCGTTTCGTGACTACACTTGGTACAGTGTAGTAAGATTTCATATTAAAGGGAATATGCGACGTGATTAATTGTTAAGTATGGTTACCAAGTGCTCAACCACTTAGAATATTTTTATTAAAATGTTTATATATGAAATCTTGTGGTCCATCGTTATATCGCTGCTAGCATCAAACCTATATATCTCACCAACTTTATGTTGACGTTTTAAAGCATGTTATTCTCAGGTATGAATTAAGACTTCCGCTGTGCGTTAGCTCATATTAAGGATACTAGTTGGGACCATTTAAGCCATGATACAAGAACGTTGCATTCGAGTCATTGAAGATCATTAAAGACATTTATTAAGTAAATGACAGTTTAGGTCATTTGGATATCGAGAAATGTTTGACGAGTTTATTAATTTTTTTTATGTAAAGATAGATTGCCTTTTAAGAATAAATGCAACGTTTATAAAATGTATCATATAGAGGTCAAGTACCTCGCGATGTTATCAACTGTTGTAATTCGTTTGTAATCAATATGGACATCGTCCGGATGATTAGTTTCGGATCCTTTCAGTTGGTATCAGAGCGTTGGTCTTAGCGAACCAGGCCTTGCATTAGTGTGTCTAACTGGTAGTTGTTAGGATACATTAGTGAGTCTGGACTTTAACCGTATCTACCTGCTAAATAGTTTTGCTTATCATTTCTAGTCAGAAACCATCTGCTTATCATCCTTAGGGAGTTGCCTGCTTATCATTCTTTAGTCTAGACACGTCTTACTGCATCTAGTGCATCGATAGTGTATAGACAAAATTCACATCCTAGCGTATCTATTACTATAAACATTGCCTGACGAATTTCAAAGATTCTCCGTAATTCACGGGATTTTAAGTATTATAAATACATATGTAAATTATGTATTGAAGAATACCAAACCCAACTCCTATAATCTATTCCAAACCAAAAATTCATTTCCCCGACTGTACAAGATGAACTCCGCTTCCAGTTCGAATTCCTCCGACTCCGACAGCTACGCTGATATGGATTTCCATTCGGGCTCCGAAGGCAGCGTCACTAGAATGGATCAACCAATTTCTCATCATCTATTCTGGATGAATTGGGGATGGGTTCGTAGTATACTAAATTATTGGAGACAAGAAGAAGGTGATCCCTTTCACCCACCGAATTGCCCCATTGGCGACGAACCTGAAGCACTTACCGGCGAACCTGTTCGAGAAACCATTTTCTCTCTCATTTCTCGAGTATCTCGTCACGATTATATCCTATCCCATATTTCGGATCTTGTTCATTCGCTCACTCCAACCGCCAATCATCCTGGTGTACTAGCAGAAATTAACGAACTTCGCGCTCGTGTGACGGCTTTGGAGAACACGGTGCGAAGGTTACAAACACCAGCAGCAGCACCAGCAGCATAACCAGTACCGTTAACAACATCAACCTCGCAATGTTATCATATGTTATTGTATTCGTCCCTATGGATTGGGTCGGGTCGTCTCATCATATCCAGACGAGTCCCTAGAGCTTCATGTAGTGATTGCCAAAACCTTGACGTAAACCGACTGTTACGATCGGATATAATGGAGATAGGTACTCCATGTCTTGAAACAACTTCCTTCATGTATAATCGTACCAATTTCTCCATCTTATCCATTTCCTTCATATGTAGGAAATGTGCAGATTTGGTGAGACGATCGACAATTACCCAAATGGTGTCGTAACCCCATACAGTTTTGGTAGCTTCGTGATGAAATCCATAGTAATACATTCCCATTTCCATTCCGGGATTTCTGGTTGTTGAAGCAGACCTGACGGTTTCTGATGTTCCACCTTGACTTTGGAGCAAGTCAAACATTCTCCGATGTACGTTGCAATATCAGCTTTCAAATTTGGCCACCAAAAGTGTGCTTTAAGATCTTGATACATCTTTCCAGCTCCTGGATGTATCGAGTATCTCGTCTTATGTGCCTCATCCAAAACCAATTTTCTTAACCCTTTAAAATTCGGTACCCAGATGCGTCCAGCGAAGTATCGAGTTCCGTCCTCCTGTGTAACAAGCTATTTATCTAACCCTTTAAGCATCTCATTTCCAAAGTTTCCTTCAGAAAGAGCTTCTTGTTGAGCCTCCTTAATTTGGGTAGTGAGGTTCGTATGAATCTTCATATTCATTGCTCGTACTCGAATCGGCTCTCTTTCCTTCCTGCTTAAAGCATCTGCTACTACATTTGCTTTTCCGAGATGATATCGAATTTCACAATCATAGTCGTTTATCAGCTTGACCCACCTACGTTGCCTCATGTTCAGTTGTTTTTGGTTGAAGATATGTTGAAGGCTTTTATGATCGGTATACATAGTACATTTAACCCCGTACAAGTAGTGTCTCTAAATCTTTAATGCAAACACCACTGCTCCCAATTCTAGATCATGAGTCATATAATTTTGTTCATGAATCTTCAGTTTTCGGGATGCATATGCAATAACCTTTTTTCGATGCATGAGAACACAACCAAAACCTTGTCGCGAAGCGTCACAATAAATTACAAAATCATCGTTCCCTTCAGGTAACAATAGAATAGGCGATGTAGTCAACTTCTTCTTCAATAATTGAAATGCGGCTTCCTGCTCAGAAGTCCATTCATACTTCTTCCCTTTGTGTGTTAATGCTGTTAATGGTTTGGCTATCCGGGAAAAATCTTGAATAAACCTTCTGTAATAGCCAGCAAGACCCAAAAATTGGCGTATTTGCGTTGGAGTCTTTGGGGTCTCTCACTTTTCAATGGCTTCAATCTTGGCTGGATCAACCTGAATTTCTTCACTGCTGACAATGTGACCAAGGAACTGTACTTCCTTCAGCCAAAAGGCGCACATGGAAAACTTTGCGTATAACTGTTCTTTCTTTAATAGTTCCAGCACCAACCTTAAATGTTGTTCATGTTCTGCTTCATTCTTAGAATAAATAAGAATGTCATCAATAAAGACAATAACAAACTTATCCAAATACGGACTGCATACCCGATTCATGAGGTTCAAGAATACAGCTGGTGTATTTGTCAGCCCGAACGGCATGACTAAAAATTCATAATGACCGTAGCATGTCCGAAATGCGGTTTTCAGAATATCTTCTTCTTTGACACGCAACTTATGATAACCCGATCTTAGATCAATTTTAGAGTAAACACGTGATCCTTGCAGCTGATCAAACAGGTCATCAATTCTCGGTAATGGATACTGATTCTTGATAGTTAACTTGTTTAATTCGCGATAATCTATACACATTTGAAAGGATCCATCTTTCTTCTTGACGAATAAAATCGGAGCTCCCCACGGTGAAGTGCTTAGTCGAATGAATCCACGGTCCAGTAATTCTTGTAATTGGCTTTGTAACTCTTTCATCTCAGACGGTGCAAGTCTATATGGAGCACGAGCCACTGGTGAAGCTCCTGGTATTAGATCTATTTGAAATTCTACAGATTTAAATGGAGGTAATCCTGGCAACTCTTCCGGAAAGACTTCAGGAAAATCTCTTGCCACAGGCACGTCATTGATGCTCTTCTCTTTTTCTTTCGTTTCAACTTTATTAACATGTGCTAGGATAGCATATCACCCTTTCTTCAAGTACTTTTGGACTTTCAAGCAGCTAATGAGTTTTATCTTTGAGTTACCCTTCTCTCCATAAATCATTACTTCCGTTTTATCCTTACGGGGAATGCGAATTGCCTTCTTGGCACACACAACTTCAGCTCCTATTTTGGACATCCAGTCCATGCCGATTATTACATCAAAACTTCCTAATTCTACGGGTATCAAATCAATTTTAAACATTTCTTCGGCTAAATTTATTTTACAATCACGGCAAATTTTATCGGCTTTAATTAGTTTACCATTAGCTAACTCAATCATGTACTTAGCATCTAGAGGTAAAGATGAACAATTCAATTTAGCTTAAAAGTCTCTACACATGTAACTTCTATCAGCACCAGTATCAAATATAATAGATGCAGATAAGTCATTAATGGTAAACGTACCCGTAACAAGCTCCGGGTCTTCACAAACCTCTCTAGCATTAATAACAAATGCTCTTCCCCGTGCAGGTCCGTTATTCTTCTCTGAATTCGGGCACTGGCTCTTAATATGACCTTATTTCCCACACCCGTAACAAGTAACAGTAGCCAAGGCAGTTCTATTTGCATTGGTGGCAGGAGTCTTGGTGCCATTTGTATTTGTAACGGGAACCCAACAATCTTCAGCAAGATGACCCCTTCGATTACATTTGTTGCACACCACATTAAAAAAACCAGTGTGATGTTTGTGGCATCTGTTACTGATAATGCTAAAAACGAACATATATTTAATAGCATTATCCCTAAAAAAAGACAAGCTTTTAGTTGCAACTGTTCTATTTACAAGTGATATTCGTTTAAATAATAAAAGGTGAAGACAAAAGACAGATTCGATGAATTGAAGACGCAAACGACCAAAAAGCTCAAAAGTACAAAATACAATCAAAGTGGTTCCAATTATTAATGAGAAACGTCTCAAAATTACAAGAGTACAAGACGCGAAACGCAAAATACAAGATATTAAATTGTACACAAGGACGTTTGAAAATCCGGAACCGGGACCAAAGTCAACTCTCAACACTCGACGCAACGGACTAAAAATTATGAGTCAACTATGCACATGAATATAATATAATATATAATTAATTCTTAAAATTAATATATATATTATATTATATATTATAAACGTCAGCAAAGAAAGAAACAAACTCTTGTGAGCTGGAAAAGGTGGCCATGCGATCGCATGGCCTGGAAGCACATTTTCCATGCGATCGCATGATAGTAGGTGACATGCCACATCTATAAATTTCGCAGTTTTTGAGCAAATATAACCATCTTTTTCTTCTCTTCTCTCATCGTATAAATAAATAAATATATATTTTAATTTTAATTTTAATTTTAATTCTAATAATAAGGGTATGTTAGCAAATGTTGTAAGGGTGTAAGTCGAAATTCTGTCCATGTAACGCTACGCTATTTTTAATCATTGTAAGTTATGTTCAACCTTTTTAATTTAATGTCTCGTAGCTAAATTATTATTATGCTTATTTAATGCCGAAGTAATCGTGATGTTGGGCTAAATATTAAAATTGAGTAATTGGGCTTTGTACCATAATCGGGGTTTGGACAAAAGAACGACACTTGTGGAAATTAGACTATGGGCTATTAATGGGCTTTATATTAACTAAACGACACCTCGTTAATTTAATATATAGACTTATAATTTGACGTATTTATATATAACCACATACGCTTAACTGGGTACGGTGGGCGGGATATCTATAAATACCAATAATTGTTCATTTTACCGGACATGGGATTGGATTAATAGTTAATAGACTTGTTGAAACAGGGGTGGATTACATTCAAGGGTAATTGGTGTAATTGTTAACAAAGTAGTAAAACCTTGGACTACACGCAGTCGATAACCTGGTGTATTCATTAAACAAAGTATTAAGACCTTGTTACAATTCGAATCCCCAATTAGTTGGAATATTTGACTTCGGGAATAAGAATAATTTGATGAAGACTTTCGCACTTTATGATTATGACTGATGGACTATTATGGACAAATCCGTATGGACATATCGAATAATCCAGGACAAAGGACAATTAACCCATGGGAATAAACTAAAAATAACACGTCGAACATCATGATTACGGAAGTTTAAATAAGCATAATTTATATATTTCATATTTAGTTGCACTTTTAATTATCGCACTTTTATTTATTGTCATTTTATTTAATTGCATTTTTAATTATCGTACTCTTTAATTATCGCAATTTTATTTTATCGCACTTTTATTTCTCGCAATTTCATTATCGTTATTTACTTTACGCTTTAAATTAAGTTATATTTATTTTTAATATTTTACATTAGGTTTTAACTGCGACTAAAGTTTTAAAATCGACAAACCGGTCATTAAACGGTAAAAACCCCCTTTTATAATAATAATTCTACTTATATATATTTTTGTATTTTTACAATTATAAGTTAAAAATATAGCGTTAAGCTTGTTTAAAAGATCCCTGTGGAACGAACTGGACTTACTAAAAACTACACTACTGTACGATTAAGTACACTGCCTATTAGTTTTGTAGCAAGGTTTAGGTATATCCACTCTATAAATAAATAAATCACTTGTGTAAAATTATATCGTATTTAATAGTATTTCCTTGTAAAAATATAACTATTTTATACACCACCTCGCACATATCAAGTATTTTTGGCGCCGCTGCCAGGGAGAAGACTAAAACGCCGGAAGCGAAACGCTATATATATAAAAAAAAGATTTTTTTTAAGTTCTTTGTATAAAAAAAAATATACGTTTTAAATATTAAAAACCAAAAATACAAAAAGAAAATATAATAAATCTATATATTTGTTTTAAGAGTTGTTAAATATATATAAAGTTAAAAAGTATTTTTTATTTTAGTTTTTAAAATTAAATTTGTATTTAAGTTATATATATATTTTATATAATCTTAAAATAGAAAAAAAAATAATAATAATAATAAAACATCCGGGCCAGAACACTGTAGCAGCCCAATACAAGGCCTGAAATTCGTAGCCATGCGATCGGATAACCTAAACCCCATGCGATCGCATGAGGGGTTCTGACACGCCCTAATTGATTCTCGTACAACATTAATTACGGAGTAATAATTATTATAATTTTTATTAAACCCTAATTAGGGTATAATTATTATATTATTTAGTTTTAATTTTATTATTTTGTATTACTTAGTTTTAATTTAGTTTTATTAGTTTTAAAATTAATACTTTTATATAAAAATAATATTTTTATAAAAATTGTATTTTTAAAACTTTAAGTTTTATTTATATAAATTGTATATTTTTAGTCATTTTAGCGTAATTTTTGTATTTTTCGCTTGTATTTAGTTTTAAAGCATAGTATTTGCCATAGTTATTTTTATTTCTAGATTTTTAGGCTTTGCCGTAAAATCCCTTAAGTGCTTTTTCTTTAAAATAAGATTTAGGTGCTTTAGAATTTTGCGACGCCGCTTTTAATATTTTAGTACTTTTTAAGTAATTGCCGTTTTTGAATATAGAATTCATTTTTAAGCTTTAATATTTTTAGACGTAACTTTTAATTCTTAGTTTTTAGTTCCTTTTTAAGTTTCGACGCGCTACTTTCTTATTTTTATTTTTCGACCTTTTATTTTTTCGACGTTTTTCGGTGCAATCTTTTTCTTTCTTATTTCTCGACGCTCTAGTTTATAGGACATAGAATTTTTTTTTCTATTTCTTCTCTAAAATTTCAAAACGAAAAATTATTTTAAGTGGTTAAATTGATAGACATCCATTTTCTGGTTCGTAGTAATAGTTGGATTTGTACGTGGACCGGATTATTGGAGCCAAACAGTACTCAATTATATTGAGACCAAACGAATCCTGCCCCTCTGCTGCATCTTTTGGCTATTCGAAACGTGGGCAAAATCAGAAAAGTCTATTAATTTGATAACTTATATAATTTTTCTTATTTTTATAACTAATAGGATATTCAGTGAATGCACCGAGCAAAACGTTCACCACCTTTTGTACGTTCACCACCTGTAACTCAATCAAGACATCTAGCAAATATTGTCGCCGTTGATTTTTCTTTAGAATCATCATCCAGTCGACCAAGTACTCCAATTCAAATTTTCGATAATCCATTTTTTGAACCCGACCTCACAATTGAGAATCCGAAGGATATTCGGGGACAATTCAGAGATCCTGAACCATTAATCTTTCCTCCGGAACCACCAATCATTCAAACGAAGATTGTAGAGGAACCAACCATTAAATCAGAATCCTCTAGTGATTCAGATTCAACAAATTCAATCATGGAAAATTTGGAACCTCTAAGTATGGAAGACCGAATGAGAGCTAAACGCACTGGACAAGGTCACGCAATTACTCAACCTGACATTAATGCACCAGATTATGAAATCAAATGACAAATTCTACACATGGTAACTAATCAATGCCAATTTAGTGGTGCGCCGAAGGAAGATCCAAATGAATATCTTCATACCTTTAATAGGATCTGTACACTATTTAAAATCCAAGAAGTAGAGGATGAACAGATATATCTCATGTTATTTCCTGGACTTTAAAGGGAGAAGCCAAAGATTGGTTAGAATCGTTACCTGAAGGAGCGATTGATACATGGGACGTTTTAGTTGAAAAATTTCTTAAACAATTCTTTCCGGCATCTAAAGCCGTGAGACTTCAAGGAGAAATTGTTACGTTCACACAAAAGCCAAATGAAACTCTATATGAGGCGTGGACAAGATTTGGAAAATTATTGAGAGGATGTCCGCAACATGGTTTAGACACTTGTCAAATAGTACAAATATTCTACCAAGGATGCGACATCACTACAAGAAAAGACATCGATATAGCAGCTGGTGGTTCCATTATGAAGAAAACCGCAACTGACGCTTACAAAATTATTGATAACACTGCTTCCCACTCACATGAGTGACACCAAGAAAAAGATATCGTTAGATTATCTAAAGCAGCTAGAGCCGATTCTAGCCATGACATAGATTCTATTTCTGCAAAGATAGATGCTGTCGAGAGACGAATGGAAAAGATGACTAAAGATATCCACTCAATACGAATTAGTTGTGAGCAGTGTGGAGGACCACATTTGACAAAAGATTGTCTCAGTATTGAACTAACAATGGAACAAAGAGAGAATGTTTCATACATAAACCAAAAGCCTGGAAATAATTATCAGAATAATTATCAACCGCCAAGGCCAATCTACAATCAAAATCAGAATTATAACCGAAATGTTCCATACAACAACCAACAAGGTCCAAGCAATCAACAAGTATCCAATAATACTTACAATCAGCAAAGACCTATTTTTCAAAACAAACCACCACAAACCGATGATAAAAAGACAAATTTAGAAGATATGATGTCGAAGCTAGTTGAATCTCAAACTCAATTTTTCACATCTCAGAAACAAACCAATGAACAAAATGCTCAAGCATTTAGAAATCAACAAGCTTCTATTCAAAATCTGGAACAAGAAGTAAGTAACCTCGCAAGGTTGATAGGTGAAAGAAAACCGGGAAGTCTACCTAGTGATACAAATGCTAACCCCCGGAATGAAACAGCTAAAGCCATTACCACAAGAAGTGGTATTACACTTAAACCACCTGAAATGCCTGTAATTTCTGATGAAGCTATTCCTACTCCACAAGAACCACAACCTGAGCAAGATAAGGAAAAAGAACCGGTAGTTGAAAAGGTTAATGAAGATAACACAGTTAAGGCTAAATCTTATGTTAAACCATACCAACCACCACTTCCTTACCCGAGTAAAATGAGAAAAGAGAGACTTGAAGCCGAGCAATCCAAGTTTTTGAATATGTTTAAACAGATAAATATCAATCTTACTTTCATTGATGTGATTTCAGGAATGCCTAGATATGCTAAATTCTTGAAAGATCTAATCACAAATAGAAAGAAAATGGAAGAACTCTCGGCTGTTACTATGAATGCTAATTGTTCTGCAGTGCTGTTGAATAAGATACCAGAAAAATTATCAGATCCAGGAAGTTTCACAATTCCATGTTTTCTGGGTAGTCTTAGTTCAATAGAAGCATTGGCAGACTTAGGTGCTAGTATAAATCTAATGCCGTATTCACTATACGCTAAACTAGACTTTGGAGAATTGAAACCAACACGAATAAGCATACAACTAGCCGATCGATCAGTAAAATATCCTAGAGGGATAATGGAAAACATGCTAGTTAAAGTTGGCACTTTAGTATTTCCAGTAGATTTTGTTATTCTGGACATGGAAGAAGATTCTCGAGTTCCTCTCATATTAGGAAGACCATTCTTAAACACGGCTAAAGCAATAATAGACATGTTTGGTAAGAAACTAACCCTAAGTATAGAGGACGAGAGTGTTACTTTTCTGTTGATAGAGCCATACAACAACCGCAATCTACAGATGATACATGTTATTATATTCAAACTATAGATTCACATGCAAAATTGATAGAAGAATTTCCAGAATTACAAATATTCTATTAAAGAGTACAAATATTCTACCAAGGATGCGACGTTGCTACACGAAAAGACATCGACACAGCAGCTGGTGGTTCCATTATGAAGAAAAACGCAACTGAAGCTCACAAAATTATTGATAACACTGCATCTCACTCACATGAGTGGCACCAAGAAAAAGATATCTTTCGTTTATCTAAAGCGGCTAGAGCCGATTCTAGCTATGACTTCGATTCCATTTCCGCAAAGTTAGATGCTTTCGAGAGACGAATGGAAAAGATGACTAAAGATATTCACGCAATACGAATTAGTTGTGAGCACTGTGGAGGACCACATTTGACAAAAGATTGTCTCAGTATTGAACAAACAATGGAACAAAGAGAGAATGTTTCATACATGAATCAAAGGCCTGGAAATAATTATCAAAATAATTATCAACCGCCATGACCAAACTACAATCAAAATCAGAATTATAAATGAAATGTTCCATACAACAATTAACAAGGTCCTAGCAATCAACAAGTATTCAATAATACTTACAACCAGCAAAGACCTATTTTTCCAAATAAACCACCACAAACCGATGATAAAAAGCCAAATTTAGAAGATATGATGTCGAAGCTAGTTGAATCTCAAAATCAATTTTTCGTATCTCATAAACAAACTAATGAACAAAATGCTCAAGCATTTAGAAATAAACAAGCTTCTATACAAAATCTAAAACAAGAAGTGAGCAACCTAGCAAGGTTGATAAGTGAAAGAAACCCGAGGAGTTTACCTAGTGATACAAATGCTAACCCTCGAAATGAAACAGCTAAAGCCATTATCATATGAAGTGGTATTACACTTAAACCACCTGAAATACCTGTAATTTCTGATGACTCTATTCCTACTACACAGACACCACAGTCTGAGCAAGAAAAGGAATCAGAACCGGTAGTTGAAAAGGTTAATGAAGATAAAATAGTTAAGGCTAAACCTTATGTTAAACCATACCAACCACCGCTTCCTTACCCGAGTAAAATGAGAAAAGAAAGACTTGAAGCCGAGCAATCCAAATTCTTGGATATGTTTAAACAAATAAATGTCAATCTTCCTTTCATTAATGTGATTTCAGGAATGCCAATATATGCTAAATTCTTGAAAGATCTATTCACAAATAGAAAGAAAATGGAAGAACTCTCGGCTGTTACAATGAATGCTAATTGTTCTGCAGTGCTGTTGAATAAGCTACCAGAAAAATTATCAGATCCAGAAAGTTTCAAAATTCCATGTTTTCTGGGTAGTCTTAATTCAATAGAAGCATTGGCAGATATAGGTGCTAGTATAAATTTAATGCCATATTCACTATACACTAAACTAGACCTCGGAGAATTGAAACCAACACGAATAAGCATACAACTAGCCGATCGATCAGTAAAATATCCTAGAGGGATAATGAAAAACATGCTAGTTAAAGTTGGTACTTTAGTATTTTCAGTAGACTTTGTTATTCTGGACATAGAAGGAGATTCTCGAGTTCCTCTTATATTAGGAAGACCATTCTTAAACACGGCTAAAGCAATAATAGACGTGTTTGGTAAGAAACTGACTCTAAGTATATAGGACGAGAGTGTTACCTTTTCTGTTGATAGAGCCATGCAACAACCGCAATCTGCAGATGATACTTGTTATTATGTTCAAACTATAGATTCACAAGCAGAATTATTACAAGAATTTCCAGAATTACAAGGAACAGGAGAATGTTCTTTAGGAGAAGGGACTGAACCAATTGATGAAGCTGAAATGTTAGCTACACTTATGGCTAATGAATACGAACCAACAAAAAAAGAACTTCAAATGTTAAAAGAAGAAGACAGATATCGATACAAATCATCGATAGAAGAACCATCGATATTAGAGTTAATGTCACTTCCAAACCATTTGGAATACACTTATTTACATGCTAAATCTGAATTACCTGTAATAATCTCGTCTTCTCTTACTGAAAATGAAAAATCTCAACTCATTTATGTGCTAAAAGCTCATAAACCAGCTATTGTATGGAAGATTCATGACATTAAAGGTATAAGTGCTTCGTATTGCACATATAAAATCCTTATGGAAGAAGGTCATAAAACATATGTGTAATGCCAACGAAGACTAAATCCTAATATGCAAGATGTTGTTAAGAAAGAAATTATTAAACTACTCGATGCAGGTTTAATTTATCCAATTTCTGATAGACCATGGGTAAGCCCAGTTCAATGTGTACCTAAGAAGGGTGGCATCACTGTCATCACAAATGAAAAAGATGAGCTTATTCCTACTAGGACTGTAACAGGATGGCGTGTTTGTATTGATTATAGAAAATTAAATGACGCCACCAGAAAAGATCATTTTCCCCGACCTTTCATTGATCAAATGTTGGAAAGGTTAGCTGAGAACAGTTACTATTGTTTTCTTGACGGGTTCTCTGGATACTTTCAAATTCCAATCGCACCCGAGGACCAAGAAAAAACCACGTTCACGTGCCCTTATGGTACTTTTGCTTACAAACGCATGCCATTTGGACTTTGCAACGCCCCTGCAACCTTTCAAAGGTGCATGATGGCGATTTTTCACGACATGATAGAAGAATGCATGGAAGTTTTCATGGATGACTTTTTAGTCTTCGGTGATACTTTTGAATCATGTCTAGTTAATCTTGAACGAATGCTTATTAGATGCGAGAAATCAAATGTATTTCTTAATTGGGAGAAATGCCATTTCATGGTTAAAGAAGGCATCGTTCTTGGTCATAAAATTTCAAAGGAAGGAATTGAAGTAGATAGAGCTAAAGTAGATGTAATTGCGAAACTTCCACATTCCACCAATATTAGAGGAGTTAGGAGTTTTCTAGGCATGCCAGTTTTTACCGACGTTTCATAAAAGATTTTTCTAAAATTGCCACTCCTATGAACAAACTCCTAGAAAAAGATGCTCCATTCATCTTTTCGGATGAATGCATCAAATCTTTTAATATTCTTAAAGAAAAAGTCACTAATGCGCCGATCATGATAACTCCAAATTGGAATCTACCATTTGAACTCATGTGCGATATAAGTGATTTTGCAATGGGAGCCGTTTTAGGACAAAGACTTGAAAAACGATTTCAACCTATCTATTACACTAGTAAGACATTACAAGGAGCACAAATGAATTACACAACTACTGAAAAAGAACTCCTTGCTATTGTCTTTGCTTTTGACAAATTTCGTTCATATCTCGTTCTAGCTAAAACGATGGTCTATACCGACTATTCTGCTCATAGATACCTATTTTTGAAATAAGATGTCAAACCACGATTAATCCATTGGATCTTACTCTTACAAGAGTTCGATATTGAAATCCGAGACAAAAAGGGAGCAGAAAATCTCGCAGCTGATCATCTTTCTCGCCTTGAAAATCCTGAATTAGAAGTTCTAAATGAATCGGCCATACAAGATAACTTTCCTGATGAATATCTCTTGAAAATCGATTATAATGAAATTTCATGGTTTGCAGACTATGTAAACTACTTAGTATGTGGATTCCTTGAAAAAGGGTTGTCGTACCAAAAACGAAAGAAATTCTTTAGTGATATAAAACACTATTTTTGGGAAGATCCACATTTGTTTAAAAGTTGTCCAGATGGAATAATACGCCGATGCGTATTCAGAGATGAAGCTAGTCAAATCTTAAACCATTGTCACACAGGACTAACAGGAGGGCATTATGGGCCTCAGCTCACAGCAAGGAAAGTCTACGATGCTGGATCCTATTGGCCTACAATTTTCAAAGACGCACACCTTCTTTGTAAATTCGGTGATGCAGGTCAAAGGGCCGGAAAAATAAGTCAACGTGATGAAATGCCACAAAATGTCATTCAAGTATGTGAAGTATTTGACGTTTGGGGTATTGACTTTATGGGTCCATTTCCAAAATCTCATAATAATCTCGACATTCTCGTTGCCATTGATTATGTATCTAAATGGGCGGAAGCACAAGCTCTCTCAACTAACGATGCACGAGTTGTAGTCAACTTCTTAAAATGTCTTTTTGCTAGGTTTGGAACACCGAAAGCTTTAATAAGTGATCGGAGTACTCATTTTTGTAATAATCAACTTGAGAAAGTTCTCAAAAGATATGGAGTAACTCATAAAATCTCAACTGCTTATCATCCACAAACAAGTGGACAAGTTGAAAATACCAACCGAGCATTAAAACGTATTCTAGAGAAAACCGTAGGATCAAATCCGAAAGAATGGTCCATGAAATTGGAGAATGCACTCTGGGCTTTTAGAACAGCCTACAAAACTCCAATTGGAACCACACCTTTTAAACTCGTTTACGAAAAAGCATGTCACCTTCCAGTAGAAATTGAGCACAAAGCATTTTGGGCTTTGAAGACATGTAATCTTGATTTGCATGAAGCTGGACGTCTACGATTAAGTCAACTAAACGAATTAGAAGAATTAAGACATGAAGCATACGAAAATTCGTTAATCTATAAGGAAAGAACGAAGAAATGGCATGATAAAAGAATCAGAAGTTCAATAGAATTTAAAGAAGGAGACAGAGTTCTTCTTTTTAATTCAAGATTCAAGCTATTTCCTGGAAAATTGAAATCAAGATGGTCTGGACCATTCATAGTCAAAAGAGTTTTCCCGTATGGAACAATAGAGTTAATAAATTCAAATGGGATTGAATTTAAAATTAATGGTCACAGAGTTAAACATTACGTACATGATCCGATGGAAGTTGACAACGAAGTTAATCACAATTTCAACACCACATCTAACTAAGTGTGGGGACGTTCGAATCTTTAAAGGATAATATGTATTTCTGTTAGAGTTAGATATTCTGTTTTCGTGTAGTTCTCGAGAATGGAATCCGAATGGTCTTTCCCTAGCAGACCCTAAAGAACTAGTCTTCTCCCCCCATTCTGAATTTTTATTTTTCTTTAGGTTTTACGAGATGAAGACTTCCTGTGAACTAAACCATGGTCTAATGCTACATGCTTTGATCACTAAACGAAATAATGACACCCTTCCAAGTGAATTGGTATCATTAATCAGAGGTAAATTGGACGGAGTAAGAAAAGAATCCAGGAACGAAAATAATAAATTACAGTTTGGTAAAGGAAAATCAAAATCCGCAGCGAAAAGAAGAGCACGACACCTTGAAAGATGTCACAAATGCGGAAAATGGTCACACGAAGGAAAATGCTCGACGAATCAGACATATTCCAATACCGAATTCGTTACTTTATACAGAGTTGGACCATTCATATGTTTCGAAGAAAAAACATTGAATGCTCGAGGTTACGCCTATGTAGCTATGGAAAACCAATTAGTCCGACTATCTTATGAGTGGGCTAAAGCAGGTCACTGAGAATTCTATCTCATAGGTAAGTATGTATTGTTTTTTTTATTTATAATTTTTAACCTTTTAATAATAAACGCTAAATCGTTCGCTATAAAGTATTAAATTGGTATTCAATAAAATTAGGTATGCGTAACCGAAATTATTGATATCATATAAAAATTTATTACATCACTGCGAAATTTACCGTTTATTCTTAAGGTATAAATATCTTTAATCAATCAACCCAAAATATTTCAAAAATTCGTCAGGAGTAAAACTAGGTAATATAGCCGAAATTACTTTACCGAAAAGAGGGGCGTATATTTTTGATAATATTTGATTGATTAAAGTGGGATAAAAGACCAAAAAGATTTTTAATTTTATTTTTACTTTGTTTATTAATATATAAATATTAAATTATTATTGTAAACTTTTTAAAATCAATATATTTAAGTTTGTAAATATTTGTAAAATTAATATTTTTAATATAAATTTGTATGTATAAAAACAAAAATATAATATAAATTTGGTGTGAATTTTTTTATTTTTATTAATATGAATTTTTAATTTTATGCATTTTAAATTTAAGTTTGGTGTGAATTTAAAACAAAAATTTACTTTATTTCGTTAAGTTAAAAATATGATTTTTAAAATTCGTCGTAAGTTGAAGACTAGGTCATTGAACCGAAATTGCTTTACCCAAGGGAGGGACGAGAACTTTTATTATCATTATTTTTAGCCTTATTGAATTAAAGTATGCCAAAAATATTAAAAAACCCAAAAATCTTTATTTTTAAAACCGCGCTTAAAAATGACAAATTTTAAAATTTTGTCGAGGGACGGACTAGGACACCGTTCCGAAACGCCCTCATCCTAAAAAGAAACAAAATTTTAATTTTTAATTAATTATATATTTTATTAGTATAAGGTTTTTATATATAAAAAAAAAAGCAAAAAATCACTGTTCCCGAACCCCATGCGATCGCATGGGATTTGGCCTTCAGATCCATGCGATCGCATGGAGCTGGAAAAATGGCCAGAAACAAAAACTCAGTCGAGCTGCTCTCCGTCTCCACTTTCACACATACACACATACAAACATACACACACAAACACATCTAAATCCATCATTTTAACACCAAAATTCACCAAATTTTTTGCTACAATCCGCTCTAAACATGAATTTGATAAGGAGTTTATCAAAAAGGGTAAAAATTTCACTCCTAAACCTCTTTAAATTTGATTTTTAGTGTTCTTGAGCTGTATTTTTCCTAATTTGATTTTGTTAATTTTTAGTGTAATTAGAGTTAAATTGTTAGTATTGTTAGAAGTTAATCATTATTTAGAAGATATGATGTCGAAGCTAGTTGAATCTCAAACTCAATTTTTCACATCTCAGAAACAAACCAATGAACAAAATGCTCAAGCATTTAGAAATCAACAAGCTTCTATTCAAAATCTGGAACAAGAAGTAAGTAACCTCGCAAGGTTGATAGGTGAAAGAAAACCGGGAAGTCTACCTAGTGATACAAATGCTAACCCCCGGAATGAAACAGCTAAAGCCATTACCACAAGAAGTGGTATTACTCTTAAACCACCTGAAATGCCTGTAATTTCTGATGAAGCTATTCCTACTCCACAAGAACCACAACCTGAGCAAGATAAGGAAAAAGAACCGGTAGTTGAAAAGGTTAATGAAGATAACATAGTTAAGGCTAAACCTTATGTTAAACCATACCAACCACCACTTCCTTACCCGAGTAAAATGAGAAAAGAGAGACTTGAAGCCGAGCAATCCAAATTCTTGGATATGTTTAAACAGATAAATGTCAATCTTCCTTTCAATGATGTGATTTCAGGAATGCCTAGATATGCTAAATTCTTGAAAGATCTAATCACAAATAGAAAGAAAATGGAAGAACTCTTGGCTGTTACTATGAATGCTAATTGTTCTGCAGTGCTGTTGAATAAGATACCAGAAAAATTATCAGATCCAGGAAGTTTCACAATTCCATGTTTTCTGGGTAGTCTTAGTTCAATAGAAGCATTGGCAGACTTAGGTGCTAGTATAAATCTAATGCCGTATTCACTATACGCTAAACTAGACTTTGGAGAATTGAAACCAACACGAATAAGCATACAACTAGCCGATCGATCAGTAAAATATCCTAGAGGGATAATGGAAAACATGCTAGTTAAAGTTGGCACTTTAGTATTTCCAGTAGATTTTGTTATTCTGGACATGGAAGAAGATTCTCGAGTTCCTCTCATATTAGGAAGACCATTCTTAAACACGGCTAAAGCAATAATAGACGTGTTTGGTAAGAAACTGATGCTAAGTATAGAGGACGAGAGTGTTACCTTTTCTGTTGATAGAGCCATACAACAACCGCAATCTACAGATGATACATGTTATTATATTCAAACTATAGATTCACATGCAAAATTGATAGAAGAAGTTATTATAAAAACAAAAATATAATATAAATTTGGTGTGAATTTTTTTATTTTTATTAATATGAATTTTTAATTTTATGCATTTTAAATTTAAGTTTGGTGTGAATTTAAAAATAAAAATTTACTTTATTTCGTTAAGTTAAAAATATGATTTTTAAAATTCGTCGTAAGTTGAAGACTAGGTCATTGAACCGAAATTGCTTTACCCAAGGGAGGGACGAGAACTTTTATTATCATTATTTTTAGCCTTATTGAATTAAAGTATGCCAAAAACATTAAAAAACCCAAAAATCTTTATTTTTAAAACCGCGCTTAAAAATGACAAATTTTAAAATTTTGTCGAGGGACGGACTAGGACACCGTTCCGAAACGCCCTCATCCTAAAAAGAAATAAAATTTTAATTTTTAATTAATCATATGTTTTATTAGTATAAGGTTTTTATATAAAAAAAAAGCAAAAAATCACTGTTCCCGAACCCCATGCGATCGCATGGGATTTGGCCTTCAGATCCATGCGATCGCATGGAGCTGGAAAAATGGCCAGAAACAAAAACTCAGTCGAGCTGCTCTCTGTCTCCACTTTCACACATACACACATACAAACATACACACACAAACACATCTAAATCCGTTATTTTAACACCAAAATTCACCAAATTTCTTGCTACAATCCGCTCTAAACATGAATTTGATAAGGAGTTTATCAAAAAGGGTAAAAATTTCACTCCTAAACCTCTTTAAATTTGATTTTTAGTGTTCTTGAGCTATATTTTTCCTAATTTGATTTTGTTAATTTTTAGTGCAATTAGAGTTAAATTGTTAGTATTTTATGCATGTATAACTTAGATTGATGCTATTTAACATGATTTGAAGCCAAAAACTTCAAAATTTTTAGATATCTAGGGTTTGTGTTCTTGAGCAATTTGGGGCTTTTTGATATAAACAGGTTATGGCCGATTTTTGTCATGAATTATTGCTAAATTAAGTAGTGTAACATGTTTAGGTTGCTAAATGATCCAAACTTTGATCCTAAACATGATTTTTGAAGATTAAAGTGGACTTTTTAGGTATAAAATTCATGAACTAGATTAATTTGATATAATTGCCATTTGAGACTTGTTTAATTGCTAGTAATGACTATTTTGACATGTTATTTGAGTTGAATGCTTATGAACTTTGTATACATTTTCATATATGCTTATTTGAAAAAGTGTAGAATTGTTAAAATTGTGAAAATGTGTATAAGTCTAATTTTGATTTAACATGTTAATGTAATTGTTTCAATTTGTTATTTTGCTAACACTAATGCATATTTGGATGCACAAATTTTGTGTTTAATGTGTTTTGCAGAGATTTACAGATGCTGATGGTGCAACCTCATCATCCAGGCAACCTGCTCCAGAACCTGAACCAGAAATGCAATACAAGCCCGAACAAGAACAACAACAGGAACCACAACAACAGCCTGATCAACACGTACCTTATTATGATCCGCTACAATTTGTTGATACCTTCATAGTATTTTCGATACATCCACTAGTAGAATACCCAACGATTCCTGAACACACGTTGCATCCTAATCTGAGATTCGATAGAAGCTGGAGGGATTACCTGGCATATCAAAGTAACAAATTCAAACTAATACTGAAAAATGTAGAAGTGCCAAGGGTAATTGATTGGGATCCTTTGGAAAGGGTCCAACTAGCTAACTCAGTTAGGGAGCATCTGATCCAAAGGTATGGCAGTTATTCTTTTACCGATTGGTAACGTCTATTCACCATTCGTAGACCTATATATAAGGATAGTGTGTTGAGCTGATGAGTACTATAGCATTAAATGTAGATGTAGATAGATTAGATGATAGAAGTTTTCTTAGATTTATACTTGGCCGTAGGATGTACAGGATGTCCAAGCTGGACATGGCCAGGGCTTTGCAGATATATACGCCCGCTGAATTACTACTACCCGATTGTATTAATTTGATTTATCGTGGTGAAAGGGTAAATAGGAATTTTGACGCGAATGCCGTCTGGAGGCGTATGTCAAACTATAATGTTTTTACACTAGGAGGAAAACACTCCTACTTACATATTAACAAAGCCGAGCTTCGTAGATTTTTGGCTAACTCGATTACACAGAGAGGTCACAACAAGGAAAAATTGACCTTACATGATTTATTTTACCTAAAGTGTATTTGAGACCCAAGAGGCTTTGTTAATATCCCTTACTGTGTTGGTTTTTATTTGTCTAAAATGGTGGAAGGAATGCAGGAAGGGGGGGATATTAGGAGGAGGTATTTTTGTTACTCTCATTGGAGAGTATTTAGGTGTAGATAGGGACCAAGGGAGTCCACTTATGGTATGTAGGGAACAGGTTGAGCCTTTAGGATTGAAGGTCTATTAGGGTGCTAAGGTATTAAAGAGCAGACGCAACCAGCCAGTACCATATGAAGGTAGTCATCCTCAGGTAGAGAGAGTTTCAGATGAGGAAATGGAGGAAGCGGATGACATTAGGGATGTCATTAGGGAGGCTATGACTGATGTCTACTAGCGTGTAAACGAGGTAGATATGACAAACGGGGAGAGATTTAGTCGGATGGAGCAGTGGCAAGCCCAGAATGATTACGAGCATTCTAAGCAATGACATCATGATAGATGGGACTATCATCAGCGACAGATTATGAGCCGGCTGTCACCTCAGGATCACTATGTTCCGACCCGTCCCGCTTACTATCCGCCACACCAGCTAGAGATGAGACTACCATTTACTCTCCACGACCCTAACCAGGCATACCAGTACACCTATCACCAACCATGAAACCCGGACGATGACATGAACTGGAACCCCTATCCAGATTGATATAGTTCCTATTGGTGATTTCTATGATTTTTATCTTTTTATTATTTCTATTTATTTATGTTTAAACATATGATATTGTGATAAATTAATGTATTGTTTAATTTTCTTATTATTTTGTACTAATATTTCATATTTGATTTGAAAGTGGGATTTTAAGTTCCATTTCAAATTACCATGCATGTTTATATTTGTATGTATGTATAATGTCAATTGTACACAACAGGGTAAAACAGCGCATTTTCAAAGATTGTCATTAAGTTCAGCAAAAGCTATTAATTTTGACGACAAAACGAAAAACAAATGTGATGTAACAACAAGACGGAATGAACAAATGATGTGCACCATTTATCATTCAGCAAACAAATGCCAATACGTTTGGAAACTTTGGTAAAATTTAATCATTTTTCTACGCGAATCACCCTCAATAATTTAAATTGTTACCAATTTCTCGCAAATGAGGGCATTGCAAGATCTTAAGTGTGGGAAGGGGTTAAATTCTTTCGGATTTTTAAAATTTTAAATTTAAACACTTGGTTACCATTAGAAATACTAGTAACGCAGTAGTTGTATTAGAATCTAGTGCTCTCTGATAATAAAGAAAAGCCCTAGTCTTATATACTGACTACCCAATTCTAGTAAAATTTTTCAAAATTTTCAAATTAAATGAACTCAAAATCATGTTTATACATATTTATGAACGATAAAACTAGGTGTTAACACCGAAATTATTGTTACCTCGGAAAGGACATAAATTGAGAAACAAACCAAAATGTTAGAATTCATTTAAAATGGAATAGAGGACAATAAAAAGGAAAATAAAAGCCAAGTGTGGAAAAAATTTACCAAGTTATTTTGAACATATATCACATATTTTTGTACAAATAACTGAAGATGCTTTTGCTTTAGACTAAACTAATCGGTTTTACCCGATTTACGGTAATATATTTGAAAGAAAGATGGATCTACACGATGAATCAATTCCATCATTAAAAGGAAGTAAAGTCTTCCGAAAAAGACATGCGTTTCTTGATTTAGGTCAGGAAGTTGTCGTCCAGACCAGTTGTAGAGTCTACGAAAAACCTTGAAAAGTTTTCTCGAAAATCAGCAGGAAATCCACGGACCTCAGCATCAAACAGGGTCATCAAGTGGTCAGACTTATCCTAACCATGAGATGATCTGTCTCGTAAAATGGGGAGGGCGCCGTGCAAATTAGCTTGATAAGACTAATGAATCAGACCCCCAGAAAGGATAATCTCCTTAAAAGATTAAAAATCATCTTTAAAGCCTGATATTACTCAATCCTAGAGATTGACCTTAAAGATTGGGAATTACAAACTCATGGAATTCGATGATATCTAAACTCGAGCTTGAACGAGAAAATATTTTGATCAAAATTACAAACCGATTTGTTTTCTGAAAAACCCATTTTTAATGCGTTCATTACCATTGAACGTAAAATCCTAGGAATTCACCTGGAATTCATTAGGTAACCTGAACCAAATCGGGTGTCAACCGTAAGAACGGTGGTTGCATAGCATGGTCGAAGACATGACCTTGTGCCAGACCGAAAAACTATAGGGTGAGCTTTACTATTGCTCCTACCAAGGATAGTAATTGCATCTGACACGTTATAGACCATAATTAAAAGCATGTCAGGGGACATTGCCTTAACAGTTGCTTGTTCAACGCTTTCCTTTACAACCGGACGGTAGTTTACCGAAAGGTAATATACGGAGAAAGTATACTGGACGTGTTGCTTTCCTAATACAAGGCTAGCAAGTGGGTGACACAAAACCGCAAGTTTTGAGCTAAAATTTACAAATCTGAAACCCACAAAAACAATTTGCAAACACCGGTGAAGGGTTATTCTGGAAAACTTATCTAGGGTAAAAACTAGATTTAATTTTCAAAAGATCAAATGTTTTCATAAAGATCCAATTTCCTTAAGGATCTAAATTTTATAGTCATGTGGGCCTATAAACCACATCGTTACTACCATTGTTTATACCGCCATATAGAAATCACTGATGTACAAAGTGTGAAGAATAAAGAAGTGATTCTAGTATTTTTATTTCAAGACTATATTGCTTGAGGACAAGCAACGCTCAAGTTTGGGAATATTTGATAATGCTAAAAACGAACATATATTTAATAGCATTATCCCTCAAGAAAGACAAGCTTTTACTTGCAACTGTTCTATTTACAAGTGATATTCGTTTAAATAATAAAAGGTGAAGACAAAAGACAGATTCGACGAATTGAAGACGCAAACGACCAAAAAGCTCAAAAGTACAAAATACAATCAAAGTGGTTCCAATTATTAATGAGAAACGTATCAAAATTACAAGATTACAAGACGCGAAACGTAAAATACAAGATATTAAATTGTACGCAAGGACATTCGAAAATCCGGAACTGGGACCAAAGTCAACTCTCAACGCTCGACGCAACGGACTAAAAATTATGAGTCAACTATGCACATGAATATAATATAATATATAATTAATTCTTAAAATTAATATATATATTATATTATATATTATAAACGTCGGTAAAGAAAGAAACAAACTCTTGTGAGCTGGAAAAAGTGGTCATGCGATTGCATGGCCTGTAAGCACATTTTCCATGCGATCGCATGATAGTAGGTGACAGGCCACATCTATAAATTTAGCAGTTTTTGAGCAAATATAACCATCTTTTTCTTCTCTTCTCTCATCGTATAAATAAATAAATATATATTTTAATTTTAATTCTAATAATAAGGGTATGTTAGCAAATGTTGTAAGGGTGTAAGTCGAAATTCTGTCCGTGTAACGCTACGATATTTTTAATCATTGTAAGTTATGTTCAACCTTTTTAATTTAATGGCTCGTAGCTAAATTATTATTATGCTTATTTAATGCCGAAGTAATCGTGATGTTGGGCTAAATATTAAAATTGAGTAATTGGGCTTTGTACCATAATTGGGGTTTGGACAAAAGAACGACACTTGTGGTTAGACTATGGGCTATTAATGGGCTTTATATTAACTAAACAATACCTCGTTAATTTAATATATAGACTTATAATTTGACGTGTTTATATATAACCACATACGCTTGACTGGGTACGGTGGGCGGGATATCTATAAATACCAATAATTGTTCATTTTACCGGACACGGGATTGGATTAATAGTTAATAGACTCATTGAAACAGGGGTGGATTACATTCAAGGTTAATTGGTGTAATTGTTAACAAAGTAGTAAAACCTTGGACTACACGCAGTCGATAACCTGGTGTATTCATTAAACAAAGTATTAAGACCTTGTTACAATTCGAATCCCCAATTAGTTGGAATATTTGACTTCGGGAATAAGAATAATTTGACGAAGACTTTCGCACTTTATGATTATGACTGATGGACTATTATGGACAAATCCGTATGGACATATCGAATAATCCAGGATAAAGGACAATTAACCCATGGGAATAAACTAAAAACAACACGTCGAACATCATGATTATGGAAGTTTAAAAAAGCATAATTTATATATTTCATATTTAGTTGCACTTTTAATTATCACACTTTTATTTATTGTCATTTTATTTAATTGCATTTTTAATTATCGTACTCTTTAATTATCGCAATTTTATTTTATCGCACTTTTACTTATCGCAATTTCATTATCGTTATTTACTTTACGCTTTAAATTAAGTTATATTTATTTTTAATATTTTACATTAGGTTTTAACTGTGACTAAAGTTTTAAAATCGACAAACCGGTCATTAAATGGTAAAAACCCCCGTTTATAATAATAATACTACTTATATATATTTTTGTATTTTTACAATTATAAGTTAAAAATATAGCGTTAAGCTTGTTTAAAAGATCCCTGTGGAACGAACCGGACTTACTAAAAAATATACTACTGTACGATTAGGTACACTGCCTATAAGTGTTGTAGCAAGGTTTAGGTATATCCACTCTATAAATAAATAAATCACTTGTGTAAAATTGTATCGTATTTAATAGTATTTCCTTGTAAAAATATAACTATTTTATACACCACCTCGCACACATCAGTTACATAAGGGATATCGTCCTTTGTAACCTGAACTTGAACCACTACCCGTACCTTGCGTGGTTTCCTGTTTCTTGAGAGATTGTTGTTGGTGACCTCGATCACGGTTTCCATCCCACTTTCTTTTCTTATCCGATACCTTGGCATCGGTATTTGATGCGTTCTTATCTAGGATGATCTGATCCATTAGCTCGTTTGCCATGGTTATAGCTTCATGAATTGTCTTGGGTTTGGATGATGTAACATTGGCCTTGATATTCTTTGGCAGACCATCTTTGTACAATTCAATCTTTCGCTCTTCCGTTGGTACCAATTCAGGACATAACAAGGCTAATTCCATGAATCGCCTGTTATAGTTGGTAAGTTCGGTTCCGACAACTTTCAGATTTCGTAACTCGGCTTCCATTTTTCTAACCTCATTCCTTGGGCAGTATTCATTGATTAGCATATTTTTCAACTCCTCCCAAGGAGTATCATATGCTTCATCGCCCCTACAGCTTTTACATAGTTTTTCCATCATGTAAGTGCACCATCCTGTAATGTGCATGAAGCATACTTTGTTCTATCCCCTTCCGCTCAACCACTGATTTTAAATACGGACTCGAGCTTTTCGAACCATCGGGTTAAACCAACTGGTCCTTCTGTTCAGCTGAATGATGAAGGTTTGCAAACTTGAAATGCTTTATATGTACATCCAACACGAGGGTTGGTGTTATTTGCTGATGCTCTTGCCGCTTCGACCCAAAGCATACGGTCGTTTACGCGTTGGTTGATAAGCTCCTCAATTTCTTGTTACGTCATTCGGTTTAATCGAACCATGTTTCTTCAATAAACATATAAGATAATTAATCACATAGAATATTATAGATGTAGTGAGTAATTAATGGTACATCATGGCATATTAATAATATGAACCAATTATTATAAAAGCATTTTCTTCTTATTAGCATTTTATAATTATTTCTAGGGTATTACCTACTCGTTAAAGTTCATACTTAATAGCTTAGTACAAAAATTAACTACTACAATCTAGATAATATTCTATAATGAATATATATATATATATATATATATATATATATATATATATATATATATATATATATATATATATATATATATATATATATATATTTTAAAGTAAAATCACATAATTATTTCACGCCTATTCATGATATAGCAATACAATACCAGTATTTCACATAGGTATATTTTACATAATACATATGTAGGATAAAATAAAGCACACTACATAATATTATACATGGCGTGAAATGTTATCATAGCGGGAGGTGATTTAAAAATGACGGGGCCTTTTAGTTGTTGGTGAATCAATTTGTTTAGGTGGAATGAGGGATAGACGCACAGTGTATTTTGTTGTTGGTCGTGGGTTGGAGGTACTTGGTATCTTGGTGGGATTATCAGGGAGATTTATATGGTAAGTGTGGTTTGGTGGTAAAAGGTGTTGGTTCTCAAGCCCTACTACAATAGGAAGTTTAACATCCCTTGTTGCGTTATTCCAATCTTGTTTAGAAATTTCTTTGACTTCCTCCTTCGTCTCTGAATCGTTTTCAGGTTCTTTCACTTCTGGTTCTTCTGGAATTTGTGAATCTTCCCAAAATGCATCCCACTCTAGGTCATCATCGTCATCGGTTATATAGATGATTGATACATCTTTCTTCGAGTCATCGTGGTTATCAGATAATTCAATGATTGGTACTTTTGCTGGAGATTCCTCTTTGGAGTCGCTGAATGTGATAATGAGATTGGTGCTAGAAGTAGACATCTATCACACATTAACTACCACATTAGAAATATATCACATAATATTTATATGTTATAATATTCAATTTTTGACCAAAAATGATAAGCGATGGTTTTCAAAAACAAGTTTGGTCAAAGTCCAGACTCACTAATGCATCCTAACAAATACCGGTCAGACACACTAATGCAATTTCTGGTTCGCTAAGACCTCTGCTCTGATGCCAACTGAAACGACCCGTCCATATTACTATAAACGCAGTACGTTATTCATTGGTCCCATAGCGAGGTATTTTACCTCTACATAATACGTTTTAGAAAATATTGCATTCGTTTCATAAAAAGCACACCATTATTATACATAATACGAGTTTCAAACATATGGACGATTATTTACAAAATAATCCCCATGATACATCGATTTTCAAATATTACAAAGGTGACATAATAGTCGAATATAATACATGACCAAAGTTTTATTGAATGCAACCCTCTTTTAAACAAAAGCATGAGACTCCATGCAAAGCTTGCTCAGATAATGCGATAGCGGAAGACTTTAGTCTTCCTAAGGACCTGAGAATAAACATGCTTAAACAGTCAACACAAAGGTTGGTGAGATATATAGGTTTAAAGCTAGCATCGATATAAATATAGACCACCAGATTTCATAGTTACAAATATTTCAATAAAGATATTCTATAAGTTGTTGAGCGCTTCGGTAACCATACTTAACCATTAAAGTGGCATATTCCCTTTATTATGAAATCTCCCTACACTATACCAAGTGTAGTAAAAATGAAGTACTATGAAACCGTTTACAATACTATAGCGACTAGCCCGGTTGGGGTTATCAAACCCGATAGATCTATCAATAGGATTCGTGCTTACATGTTCTTACAACATGTAAATATTAGTTACCAAGCTATTAGGGAAGATATGCAAGGTGGTACAACTCAACGTAGAATATATTTTAAGTACTTGTGTCCATGGCGTAAAACATAAAATGCATGTATTCTCATCCCAAAATATTTGTAGAGTTTAAAAATGGGACTATATACTCACGGTAGTAAAAGTATATTAATAATAAGTTTTCAACTTATTAAAAATATGGCCGTCGTCCTTGGATTCACGAACCTATAATAATAATAATGATTCAGATAATAATACGACATATGAAAAAGGAAAAAAAACAAGTTCATAGAATACTTATATAATAATTTTTAACATTTTATGTTGGTAGTCCAAAATAGTTCGAAAAGTCCATTAATCGGTATATATATATAATATTAGAATTTCCCAACGGCGTATTGTGTACGTATTGTCTTGCATCAATCCAGAGACGTATTGTATACTTATTGTCTTAGAATTAACTAAGATGTATTGGGTACGTATTGTCTTAGGATTTATCAAAACGTATTGTGCACGTATTGTCATGGAACGTACCAAGATTATTATATATATATACAATCTCGGAATTAACCAAGATTATAATATTTTGTTATACTAATGATAACATGTACAAATATATATAGGATATAGGAAAAGTTAACATGGATATGGTTAATATAGTTTTTATAATATAAATTTCATCCATACAACGTTAATTTTACCAGATTTTGTTTTTCTCGCCAAATATTCATTACAACTCCGTTTAAAGTGAATCAAATTGCTATGAATTCCTTAAGAAGTAAATCTTACAAATCCAATTCGAAAAGTTCATCCCAAGTAGTAATTTTTAGAGCTTTACCCTCTTTTTGTGTTGGTGGACAGATTTGGAAAAATCCCAGCATCCACCGAATATATGATTTTTGATAAAATACTTCCACTTTGTCTAAAATTATGAAAAAAATACTGGAAGTCTTATTTACATATATTAAAGTTTTTCCAAAGTCTTAACCTCGAAATCAAAGTCTAAGATAGGTTTTTAATTCGCAACCCAAAACAGCCCGCTTTTTACCGAATGGAGATTAAAGGATATATGTTAAGTTTCAAGGTGTTCTTCATATGTACAAGTTATAAGTTCTTATATTAACTTAATATAACATCATAATACATATAAATAAGGGTTATTAGAGTTAATTTAGAAAGATTAAATTAGTTTTTCAAACAAGTTTAGAATCAACTAAACTATGTTCTAGTTTATAAACTCTTATATAGATAGCTATAAACATATGAATTGAACAAGAGTTGAAGTAGAGTTTTTACCTCAAGTTTAGAATGTAAATTTGCTGAAAAGAAGTATTAGAACAAAACTTGAGAGAGTTCTTGCAAGTGTGTGTAAAAATGAGTTAGAAATGGTGCTTATTTATAGGCTTGAAAATTTGGTTTTTAGTGAAAATATCTAAGATAAGTTAAAATGTATTAAGTCATGGATGACATATTAAATTGATTAGGTCATGGATGACATATTACACAAATAATTGTAGATTTCTATTGATATATACCAATAGTAAATACTTCTAGAAGCTGTGTATAATACGGGTAAAAAATGCCGTATGAATGCGAGTAGAATTCTTGAGGAAATTGAACGGAAATACGAGTATAGCTATCCTTTATATGTATTGGTATATTATAAAGTGTATTCAATACTTATAAGGATGTATTTACACTCGTAATACATTGTATTTAAATACATTTTAATTTAAGTTAATTACGTCGTCTAAATAGTAACATATATATTGTTCAAAAACTCTTTAAATTAGTAGTATAAAAATTTATATATAATACTTTGTTAATATAATTAATGAGATATTTAATTATCATATTTTCTAGTTAAATATATGTATATATACACATATATATAATTAATACAAGTTATAACATTCGTGAATCGTAGGAATAAAAGGGTGGTCAACTGCTTATATAAAATTCTTTCCGGAGTTTCAAGACTTATTAAAATTCATTGCTTATCATGTTGAAATTATTAAATCATATAAATAGTATATTCAAGTAGTCAGAAAAATCCGGGTCATCACATTTTATGTGAGTGTCGGGTGTTCGAGAGGTCCTTGGTTCAAGCCTAGTCCCGGGCAATTCCTTTTAGGAAAGTCTTATGAAGGGTATACTTTTTTTTTTTTTTTACTTTTATTATTATTATTATTATTATTATTATTATTATTATGATTATTATTATTATTATTGTGATTACCATGATTATTAATATTATTTTTGTTATTATTATTGTTACTATAAGAATTATAATAATTATTATTATTATCATAGTTATAAGTATTATAGCAATTATTATTATTATTATAAGTATTATTAATATTAATATTATCATTAGTAACTTATCATTTTAGTAATATTATCTTTACTACGATTATAGATATTATTATTATTATTATTATTATTATTATTATTATTATTATTATTATTATTATTATTATTATTATTATTATTATTATTATTATCATGAATATAATAAAAATTTATTATTATTTTCATAAACATTAGTATTAGTATCATTATATAAATATTAGAGTTATTATTATTTCTAACATATGTATTATTATAAATATTATCATTATTATTAATATAATTACAATTATTAGTACTGTTATTATTAAAGATTACTATTATTATTAGTATCATTTTTAGTAAAACTATTATTTTGACATCACTAAAACTATCATTATTATCGTTATCAGTATTATTATGTAATTATTAAAGATCATTATCATAATTATCATTAACAATAAAACTAATATTTTTACATTTATTATCATTAATATCATTGTTATTATTATTAATAGAATTACTAACATTATTATCTTATTAAGTATTATAATTATTTTTACCACTATTAATATTATTTTAGTAAATGATATGTTTAATACATATAACATAACAAAAATTAATATACAAGATGAATATATGAAACATATATATATATATATACTATTTAATATAAAAAGGATATAACTAATAAATTCGATTACAATTATGTATATTAATAAATATACAAATGATATAGGTTCGTGAATCCGAGACTAAACTTGCACTTGTTCAAAGACGTCATATGTATTTTTACTACGAAATACAGTATTGTGAGTTTCATTTGCTCCCTTTTTAAATGCTTTTGCAATATATATTTTTGAGACTGAGAATACATGCGCTGCTTTTATAAATGCTTTACGAAATAGACACAAGTGATCGAAACTATATTATATGGTTGGAGTATCAAACCGAATATGCCCCTTTTTAGCTTGGTAGCCTAAGAATTGTTATTTATGATAATTGACACCAATTGACACGAATCCTAAAGATAGATCTATCGGGCCCAACGAGCCCCATCCGAGTTATGGATGCTTTAGTACTTCGAGTTTATTATGTCCGATGTGAGTACCGGAATGATGGGGATATTCTATATGCATCTTGTTAAGGTCGGTTACCAGATGTTCACCATATGAATGAATTTTAATTCGCGAGTTACGCGTGTCAATATATGAAATCTTGTGGTCTATTAAAATGATGAAAATGAATGATTATGATAAACTAATGAACTCACCAACCTTTTGGTTGACACTTTAAAGCATGTTTATTCTCAGGTATGAAAGAAATCTTTCGCTGTGCATTTGCTCATTATAGAGATATTACTTGGAGTCATTCATGGCATATTTCAAAAGAAGTTGCATTCGAGTCGTTGAGTTCATCAAGAATATTATTAAGTCATTTATAGTTGGATATATTATGAAATGATATGCATGCTGTCAACTTTCGATGTGATGAAAGTTTGTCTTTTAAAAACGAATGCAATGTTTGTAAAATGTATCATATAGAGGTCAAGTACCTCGCGATGTAACCAAATGTAATATATTCGTCCAGATAGATTAGGACGGGTCATTAAACAACCACGGGTATTGTGACGACACCTAAAACATGAGCCTTTCAAATGACATCTCAAGAGGTTAAGGAGTCACGTGATGCGGTATCAGTACTGTTGGTGCATTATAGTCCCCGAGTTCATTACGATCATGTTGAAATGCTTTAACGTTTAACTTTCACTGTTGGAATGCAACCGCACGGTTGTAGGTATGCAACCGTACGGATAGACAGGCAACCGCCCGGTTGCAAGGTGCAACTGCAAGGTTGCACACGCTGTGTGTATATAATGGGTATTACGGGTTCATTGTTAGGTTTACGAATTCTAACCTATCATACACGTCAAAAGTGATACCCTGGTGTTTTAGCATTCATCTAAGTCGATCTTTAACATACAAAAGTCGTTTTTCTTCATTAAGATCAAAGGTTATTAGAGTATTTTGGTATAAAACCCAATAACGAGATTTTCCGCACTCAGTATTGAATCTAAGATCATTTAATCCTGTTTACACGATCCTACAAGTGGTATCAGAGCTTGTGTGATTGATTGAACGATCGATTTATGTCAAAATAGAATAGAAAAGTTGAGTTTTGTGTTTTTCTTGAAAAATCATTAAAATCTCATAATTGTTACGTATTAATCCGTGTTTTTGTTAAGAAAAGTTGTTAATCTGGTCAGAAGCTTTATTTTGAACGTAAAACAATCAGTGATTTTGCTCCAGATCAAGTGCTAGATCAACCCAAACCATAAACCCTAATATTTGAGCAGTTTTCTGCCCAGAATCGACCAAGCATGCAACCGTATGGTTACAACCTACAACCATGCAGATACCCCACCCGGATACTGAAACTGCACGGATACATCTCTGCATCTGTGTCATTTACATCCTTTTAAACTCTAATCGTGTGATACTACAACCGTACGGATACACCCTGTACTCGTCCGATTATACATTGCAACCGTATAATTTCATCCGGTTACACTCTGCAACCGTGTAATCTGCATCCGTGTTAAACTTGTGAATCTGTGTAGTGCAACCGTACGGTTACAATGTCAAACAGTTTTGAAACTTAAGAAATGCAGTCAGCTCTTGCCGGTGCCTCTTCGTCGGGTCTTCACCACTTACTTAAGATAGAAAATGAGATTGGTATTTCTTATCGTATACCTAGGCTAGAATCATTGGATGACTTTTGCAGAATGGAAACCTAGGTTTTTGATCTCCTTGAACGGAATAGACTCTATGTGACGCACCGTACAAAATCAAAGTGTACAAATAATCAACAACAGGTCCATTACATGGTATAACACTATATGCTGTTTTAAAACAAGTTTTGTATTCATGAAAAGATAACGTCTTTACCAACGTCAAATATTTTACAAAAGATAACATGCTTCTACGAATAGAAAGCATCAACATAAGTACGTGACACAAAGGTCATTACAAAGCCATTGTTCCAAAATAACATAAGTTATGAATGCAAAATAAAAGTTCCATGCTTGAGACATCTCTAAACAATGCAGCGGAAGTCTAACACAGCGAGCCTGTAATAGCAAGTCTATAACACTAAGACTATAACAGCAAGCCTAACAGCGGAAGCAACAACGTCTAGGCACCTGAGAAATACATGCTTTAAAATGTCAACACGAATGTTGGTGAGCTATAGTTTGTTTCTAATCAGTAATGTAATGTAGACCACGAGATTTTGTATTCAAAACAGTATGAAAAGTATATGCTTATCCGTGGGCACCCAGTAACTAACTTAACAAGTAATATATAACCCCCTAAAAGTACACTTGGCAAGTGCGTATGTTTACGAAGTATTAAACACCCGTTAAATGCTAGCGCAACTAGCCCGAGTGGGGATGTCAAACCTTATGGATCTATATCTAAGATTTACGTTCACCGGTTCATAAACCAATGACTAAACGTTACCGAGCTAAGGGGAATATTTGTGCCGTTATATCACCCACACATATATAAAGTTTAAGTACTTGTGTCTAGTACGTAAAACATAAAAAGCGAATGTATTCTCAGTCCCAAAAATAGTTAAAGTAAAAAGGGAGCTATAACTCACAGTGAATGTACGGTAAAAGTCGATATGAAAAGTATGCAAGTAGTAAGTCGGTCCGAAAGGTCCTCAACCTAAGTCAAAAGTTACTAAGTCAGTAAATTGTCCCAAAAGGTTTAGAAGTAAATAAGTTAAGTCTTAAGTATCATCATCATCATCATCATTCGTAAAAGATAAAGTAAGTTTTTAACAAGAATAGAGATCGAAACAAAAGGCTGACTTCGGACAGCTGCTATGACCTCTATACAAACCGAAAAGAGGTGTGGTCAGTGGAAAAGACTCCGTATGTGATTCCTCTTAGCGCTATCCAATTTTCAGATTCTAACTCGATGTCATTTGACCGTGGCGACGAGTCAAGCGCGTGTAGGTCAGAATTTTCAGCACGTCATTACAAAGGCGTAGTGCTTTTCAGAAGGCTATAAATCCTAAACCGTATATCGGATTTAGGCGAGTCTTAAATGAAAAGTCATCTACTCAAACCGAACTATCTGAAAATCAACTTTCCCGAAGCCCCAGGAGTCTGATCATACTCCGAAAAACAGAAAGCAAGTGCTCTGGTGGGTTTCTTGGTGCTTGATGCTCATCACGGTTTTCATCCTTGATGCGTATAAGCCTCAAGTGTACAACTCTTGATGTCTTAGCATCACTTTGACCAAGTTTCAAGGCTTGATATATATAGTGGTGGAGGTGATGGTTGGCCGATGGCCTGGGGGTATAAGGGGGGGGGGGGGACAAACTTTGCTTTTTGCATGATGGTGGTCTAAAGGTGGTGCTTGTTGTTGGGATCCCATGCAACATGTGTAGTAATGGTTAACAAAAATGCTAGTATGTTGGCTCATATTAATGGGTTTTGTCCTACTTCTTAATTTGTCATAAATCCATTAAAGTTGGGCTAATTCAATGGTCCATTAGCTAGAGTAGGGTGGGCTTAAGTCCATTAAGAGAAAAAGTCCAATAAGACTAACTAGTGTGCATTAGTAAGTTACTAAGCGTAATTAAGCAACCAATAAGCCAAGTAATTGTCATTAGAAAATAACAATTAGTTTTACGTAGTCATAATATTCTAATTATGACAAAAGTTAAGCTTGATGCTCATCACAGTTCTCATCCTTGATGCGTATAAGCCTCAAGTGTACAACTCTTGATGTCTTAGCATCACTTTGACCAAGTTTCAACCATCAACATACAATGTCAAGGCTATGAAGAAATACAACTCACTTAAGAGTTTTTGAAGAATGATGAACCAAGGTTACATCATGTTCTTAGTCTTAATACAAATACAAGTTCTATTCAAGATTAAAGCTACAAACTTTGATTCAAATCAAGCAAGACCTTAAGTCACATAACTTAGATCAAACAAAGTAATGAAACCCTAAGCTAGGAAGCTTGGAACCTTAATTAATAATTATGAGATTTCAAAGCTAGAAAGCTTGAATCTTTTATGTCCTTGAAAATCTTTAAAGCAAAAAGCTAGATCTTCAAGTTTCATGAAGATCATAAACACAAGTTTTGATCTTTTAACAAAATATGGTGATCTTAAGCTATAAAGTTTATATCCATCAAAGTAATGAAGATTCAAAGCTAGAAAGCTTGAATCTTTTATATTCTTGAAGATCTTTAAAGCAAAAGGTTAGATCTTCAAGTTTCATGAAGATCATAAACACAAGTTTTGATCTTTTAACAAAAATAAGGAGATCATATGCTAGAAAACTTAGATCCAACAAAGTAATGAACATTCAAAGCCAGAAAGCTTGAATCTTTCATGTTCTTGAAGGATTCAAATCAAAGTTTGAATCTACAAGATATAACAAGATCAAAAAGCTAAAAAGCTTGATCTTATGATGATGATGATGATGATGATGATGATGATGTCGTGATTAAGAATAAAAGAAGAAGAAGAAGAATAAAATTAAAACTTACAATATTAGTGTGAGAAGGACTAGAGAAAAAATTAGAGAGCAATTGTGTGTAAAATGAGAATGAGATCAAGTGTGAAATGAAGGATCATGGCTTGATATATATAGTGGTGGAGGTGATGGTTGGCCGATGGCCTGGGGGGATAAGGGGGGGGGGGACAAACTTTGCTTTTTCCATGATGGTGGTCTAAAGGTGGTGCTTGTTGTTGGGATCCCATGCAACATGTGTAGTAATGGTTAACAAAAATGCTAGTATGTTGGCTCATATTAATGGGTTTTGTCCTACTTCTTAATTGGTCATAAATCCATTAAAGTTGGGCTAATTCAATGGTCCATTAGCTAGAGTAGGGTGGGCTTAAGTCCATTAAGATAAAAAGTCCAATAAGACTAACTAGTGTGCATTAGTAAGTTACTAAGCGTAATTAAGCAACCAATAAGCCAAGTAATTGTCATTAGAAAATAACAATTAGTTTTACGTAGTCATAATATTCTAATTATGACAAAAGTTAAACGTGTACCAAGTACGTAGCTTGCTTTAAGCGAGAAGTGACACCAACAGTCATAAAAGCATTCGGGGATCAAGTTATGTGATTAAGCACTTAATAACACGTTTTAAAATATAAACTAATGTAATCAACATGAATTAAGATCCCAGAATATTATATAGCTTAGTACGCACAAATACACAGTTTCCTGAAAGTAATAAGCACAAATATAAGTCAAAAAAGTCGGGTCGTTACATTACCCACCTGTTAAAGAAAATTTCATCCCGAAATTTTAAGCTGAGGTAGACGGTAGAGTTGTGAGGAGGTGAGGATATTTCAGCTTCATCTGATCCTCTCGCTCCCAAGTAAACTCGGGTCCTCGTTTAGCATTCTAACGGACTCGGACAATTGGAATCTTGTTGCATTTCAAGGTCTTGACCTCACGGTCCATGATCTTAATAAGTTCTTCCACGAAGTAGAGTTTGTCATCAATTGTAAGCTCATCTAGTGGTATGACAAGTTCTGGTTCAACAAGGCACTTCTTTAGATTCGATACGTGGAAAGTGGGATAAACTGAGCTCAATTGAGCCGGAAGATCCAAACGGTAAGCAACGGGTCCAACACGCTCTAAGATTTCAAAAGGACCAATATATCGTGGATTTAGCCATCCACGATTTCTGAAACGGATTACACCTTTCCAAGCTGCGACTTTCAACATCACGCAGTCACCTACTTGGAATTCGAGATCTTTACGTTTAAGGTCGGTATAGCTCTTTTGACGATCACGGGCCATCTTGAGCCTTGCTTGAATTTGGACAATCTTCTCGGTTGTTTCATGGACTAGTTCGGGTCACGTGATTTGCTTTTCACCTACTTCGGACCAACAAATAGGAGAATGACATTTGCGGCCATATAAGGCTTAGAAAGGTGCGGCATTAATGCTCGCGTGATAGCTATTGTTGTAAGAGAATTTAGTTAGAGGCAAATGATTTTCCCAAGCTTTTCTGAAATCAATTACACAAGCATGTAACATGTCCTCTAGGGTTTGAATCGTGCGTTCGCTTTGTCCGTCGGTTTGTAGGTGATACGCGGTACTCATGTCTAAACGTGTTCCCAAGGCTTCTTGCAAGGAACGCCAAAATCTAGAAGCGAAACGGGCATCTCGGTCGGAAATAATCGATAAGAGTACGACGTGACGAGATACAATTTCCTTTATGTATAGTTGCGCGAGTTTGTCCATTGTATCGGTTTCCTTCATGGCTAGGAAGTGAGCAGATTTGGTAAAACTGTCAATAATAACCCAGATGGTATCATATCCGCCTACCGTCTTTGGTAGTTTCGTGATGAAGTCCATTGTTATTCCTTCCCACTTCCATTGCGGGATTTCGGGTTGCTGAAGTAACCCGGATGGCCTTTGATGTTCGGCTTTGATCTTGGAACATGTTAAACACTTTCCAACGTAAGTAGTAACATCCCTTTTAAGGTTTGGCCACCAATATTGTTCCTTGAGATCGTGGTACATCTTACCAGCTTCTGGATGAATCGAATACCTTGACTTGTGGGCTTCGTCTAGAATAAAGCTTCGTAAATTCCCATAAGTAGGCACCCAAATTCTTCCGGCAAAATATCGGAGTCCGGTCTCTTTAACTTCGAATCGAGAAACGAGAATGTTCAAGCGTTCATGAGAAATATTCTCATCCTTGAGAGCCTCCTCTTGGGCTACATGGATTTGGCTATTGAGATTCGTGTGGATGGTGATGTTTAAGGCGCGGACACGAAGAGGTACCATTCTTTCCTTTCTGCTCAAGGCATCGACTACAACATTTGCCTTGCCAGGATGGTAACGAAGTTCATAATCATAATCGTTCAATATCTTGATCCACCGTCGCTGTCTCTTGTTTAGCTGCTTCTAATCGAAAATGTGTTGGAGGCTTTTGTAGTCAGTGAAGATAGTGCTTTTGGTTCCGTAAAGGTAGTGTCTCCATAGTTTGAGTGCAAAGACAATGGCTCCAAGTTCGAGATTGTGGGTCCTATAATTTCGCTCGTGAATCATCAATTGTCGGGAGGCGTAAGCAATAACTTTCTTCCGTTGCATTAATACACACCCAAAACCATGTTTTGAGGCGTCACAATATACAACGAAGTCATCACTGCCTTCGAAAAGGGATAAGATAGGTGCGTTGGTTAATTTCTGCTTCAGGGTTTGGAATGACAACTCTTGTTCGGTTGCCCAAATGAACTTCTTCCCTTTGTGAGTTAATGTGGTTAAAGGACGTGAAATCAAAGAAAAACCTTCGATGAATTGACGGTAATAATCGGCGAGGCCTAAAAATTGGCGGATATGAGTAGAAGTAGTGGGGGTTTCCCACTTGCTAATGGCTTCGATTTTCGCGGGATCGACTTTGATACCTTGGCTACTGACAACGTAGCCAAGAAATTGAATTTCCTTCAACCAAAATTCACACTTGGAGAATTTGGCATAGAGTTGCTCTTGTCTTAAGAGTTCAAGCACGAGTTGAAGATGTTGCTCATGTTTATCTTCGCTTTTGGAATATATTAGGATATCGGCTATGAATATGATAACGAATTTGTCTAGGTATGGCTTGTATACGCAATTCATAAGATCCATAAACACGGCATGTGCTTTAGTTAAACCAAAAGGCATCACAAGAAACTCATAATGACCATAATGAGTTCGGAATGCAGTCTTAGGTACATCGCTCTCCTTCACCCTCAACTGGTGATAACCTGATCGCAAATCAATCTTGGAGTAAACGCTTGATCCTTGCAGCTGATCGAATAGATCATCAATCCTGGGAAGGGGATACCGGTTCTTGATTGTCAACTTGTTCAGTTCATGATAATCGATACACATGCGGAAAGATCCGTCCTTCTTCTGCACAAACAAAACTGGTGCGCACCAGGGCGATGAACTCGGTCGAATAAATCCACGGTCTAGCAATTCCTGTAGTTGACTCTGCAACTCTTGTAGTTCGGAAGGTGCAAGTCGATAAGGTGCGCGAGCTACAGGTGCAGCTCCTAGCACTAGATCGATCTGAAACTTCACTGATCGCGGCAGGGGTAATCTCGGCAACTCTTCTGGAAAAACTTCAGGAAATTCGTTCCCAATCGATACTTCCTTCACGCTTTTCTCCTCAGTTTCTAACTTCTTCACATGCGCCAAAATAGCAAAATGCCCATTTTTCATGACCTTTTGTGCCTTCATGTAACTAATAAGGTTCAGCTTTGGGCTACATCTCTCTCCGTAAACAATTAATGGCTCACCATCTTCGCGAGGTATACGAAGAATCTTCTCACCACAGATAACTTCTGCCATTACCTTGGACAGCCAGTCCATTTCGACTATCACATCAAAGCTCCCCAATTTAATGGGTATCAAATCAATCTCAAAATCCACACCAACTAAGTTTATTATACCTCCTCAGCCAATTTGGTCAACTTTCTCAAGTTTTCCATTGGCTACCTCAACAAGATGACTCTCCTCCAAAGGAACTAATGACCAATCTATCTTAGAGCAAAAGTATCTACATATATAAATCCTATCGGCACCAGTATCAAACAAGATAGAAGCTAATAGTTTATTGATAGTGAATGTACCTGTAACCAAGTCAGGATCCTCGCAGGCATCTCTAGCGTTCATATTGAAGACTCTTCCACGTGCTGGCCCGCCATCCTTCTTCTTGTTAGGACATTCATTCTTGAAGTGGCCCTGCTAACCGCACTCAAAGTACTTCCTAGGTCCATTAGGGTTTGTCCTTACAGCTGGGGTGTTGCTCTTACAATCTCTGTCGATATGTCCAGCCCTTTTACACTTCTCACACACTACGTTGCAGTATCCAGTATGATACTTGTAGCATCTCTTACACTGAGGAAGGCTACCTTTGTAGTTAGGGTTAGGGTTAGGGCTCCTCAAGTCATTATTTCCCTTAAAGTTCTCATGCCTCTTGGCTGTGTTCTGATCAAAACCTTTACCCTTGTTTCCATCCCATTTACGTTTCCCATTACTAGCTCCCGATTCGGATTTCACCTTCTCTGGCTCTTCGCAGGTAATTTGATTCATCAGGGTGTGCGCCATGTGCATAGCTTCCGGGACATTTGCTGGTTTTGAAGAAGTGACATTTCCCTGTATGTCCTTGGAAAGTCCCCACAGATACCGTTCCAATCACTTAAATTCAGGAGTAACCATTGTGGGGCACATGAAGGCTAACTCCAAGTACCTTTGGTTATAGCCATCAAGGTCAGTTCCTACAACCTTCAGTTCCCAAAACTCCGCTTCCATTTTCTGAATTTCGGTTATGGGGCAGTATTCCTCGATCATAGCTCTCTTAAACTCCTCCTATGGTGTTGCATAAGCTTCATCAATTCCCTGAGCCTGGGCAAGTGGAACACCATGTCAGAGCACCATCCGATAGTGTACAGGATGCGAACTTAGTCTTGTTCACTTCGAAGCAGTTACTCACACGGAACACGGATTCCAACTTTTCAAACCATCTCGTTAGCCCAACTAGCCCTTCCGTTCCACTAAAATGTTGTGGCTTGCAACTCATGAACTCTTTGTAAGTGCACCTGTTCTGAGCAATCCGGTTCGCCATTGGATCTTGTGCAGGTTGGCATCCGCCATAGCTGCGGCCACTCGAGCAGCTATCATCTCCTCAATTTGTGTTGCAGTGGGCATTTCTCTTGGACCTCTTCCATTTGCCATTGATCTTCCAAACAATAATTTCGACTTAAGTCAAAATCCATTAATCAATACCCGATAGTGTTATAGCATAAGGTAATCAACATGGAAGCAACACAATACACATTAACTAAGCTTAACAAACTAGTAGCAGATAGCACAAAACCAGCATGTAATAACTTAGGTAAAATGCCGTACAATAATTTACACAACAGTAATTCCATTCATAATAATAAAATTTGCATACAACTACCTAAGGTTTCGCACAATACATGAATGAAATCGTGAAACTACTAACGAAAATACATAATGAAATCTAGTACAACAGTCCTAGGGTGAGGGTGGGTAAATGATGTCCATCATGTGGGACACCTGGTCCTGAGCTCAGTTACCAGAGCACGTAAGGCATGCACTTCCCTCGTCAGCTCCTCGATGGTGGGTGGCGCTGGTGGTGCAGATGGTCCAGATGGTGCAGATGTAGCACTAGAAGTAGATGGCACAGTGTGGGCGACCTTACGTATAAATGGATCAGCAGGATACGACACAACCCGCTTACGGGCTGTGACCCCAACCAATTGTCCATGTGCGTTCACGAACGGCTTACCTCCATTAACCCCTGGAATAATGGTACCATCGTAGCAATACCGCTTGTTCGGCGGGTTAGATGGTGGCGGTACAGGCTCCTCCTCAGAATCCTCCTCAGAATCCTCCTCGGGATCATCCTCGCTGGTGTCATGATCCATCTGAATTGTCTAAAGGTAGTGTAAGTACATCACGGGCGGGAGAAAGCGTCTGGCCGGTGGTCATGGCCCGGTATCTGCCAGGTGGAATCGGCACGACTCGTTCGTCAGCGGTGCGTCTAACCCAATGTCCACACTCGTTATGAAAGGGACTGCCCCCGTTTCCCCAAGGGATTACAGTATCATCGGAATGATGCTGTGGCCGCGGGAGTCTAGGGCTGGGTGGAGCTGGGATCTCCTCGGGATCGTTGTCTCTGTATGAGACGTCCATTAGGTCAGGTGTGTGTGTACTATCCCCAGAAGATGAATCACCAGAGTCGCCGGAGGGTAGCGGTGGGTCAGCAACAATAGTAGGCGAAGTAGCGGACGTATCTGAATCACTCTCGTAGTCAATGGTCATGGGCGGCATGTCCGACATCTGAACAAGGAAAAATAACTTCTTTCATGTCAGTAAGACATATAGCAAGCACGTAATCAGGCATAACTACAGCAGCCTAGATCGTCTACAGCAGTACTTAGCTTGGCAATATTAATAGTATCAAACCGAAGTAACATGCAATCAAAAGCAGATAGTAGCATGCAGTAGCGAGAATAAGCAATAGCATACAACAAGATCATATAGCAGTAAAGGTAAGCAGTAGCATGCAGCAGTTCGGCAGAAACAAGTAAACGAGCAAGTTATAGATTAGTCCTATTAGTGAATCCTACTCGACTCGGTCAAGACACAATAATGCAACCTAATTCCCTACAACCGATGCTCTGATAGCAAATGTGACGACCCGTACAAAATCAAAGTGTATGGATCATGAACAATAGGTCCATTATACGGTATAACACTATATGTTGTTTTAAAACAAGTTTTGCATTCATGAAAAGATAACGTCTTTACCAACGTCAAATGTTTTACAAAAGATAACGTGCTTCTACGATTAAAAAGCATCAACATAAGTACGTGACACAAAGGTCATTACAAAGCCATTGTTCAAAAATAACATAAGTTATGAATGCAAAATAAAAGTTCCATGCTTGAGACATCTCTAAACAATGCAGCGGAAGTCTAACACATTGAGACTGTAACAACAAGTCTATAACACCAAGACTATAACAGCAAGCCTAACAGCAGAAGCAACAATGTCTAGGCACCTGAGAAATACATGCTTTAAAATGTCAACATGAATGTTGGTGAGCTATAGTTTGTTTGTAATCAGTAATGTAATGTAGACCACGAGATTTCGTAATCAAAACTGTATGAAAAGTATATACTTATCCGTGGGCACCCGGTAACTAACTTAACAAGTAATATATCACCCCCTAAAAGTACACTTGGCAAGTATGTATGTTTATGAAGTATTAAAAACCCGTTAAATGCTAGCAGGACTAGCCCGAGTGGGGATGTCAAACTCTATGGATCCATATCTATGATTCGCATTCACCGGTTCATAAACCAATGATTAAACGTTACCGAGCTAAGGGGAATATTTGTTCCGTTATATCACCCACACATATATAATGTTTAAGTACTCGTGTCTAGTATGTAAAACATAAAAATCGCATGTATTCTCAGTCCCAAAAATAGTTAAAGTAAAAAGGGAGCTATAACTCACAGTAAATGTGCGGTAAAAGTCGATATGAAAAGTATGCAAGTAGTAAGTCGGTCTGAAAGGTCCTCAACCTAAGTCAAAGGTTACTAAGTCAGTAAATTGTCCCCAAAGGTTTAGAAGTAAATAACTTAAGTCTTAAGTATCATCATCATCATCATCATCATCATTCGTAAAAGATAAAGTAAGTTTTCAACAAGAATAGAGATCGAAACAAAAGGCTGACTTCGGATAGCTGATACGACCTCTATACAAACCGAAAAGATGTGTGGTCAGTGGTAAAGGCTCCGTATGTGAGTCCTCTTACAGCTATCCAATTTTCAGATCCTAACTCGATGTCATTTGACCATGGCGATGGTTCAAGCGCGAGTAGGTCAGAATTTTTAGCACGTCGTTACAAAGGCGTAGTGCTTTTCGGAAGGCTATAAATCCTAAGCCGTATATCGTATTTAGGCGAGTCTTAAACGAAAAGTCATCTACTCGAACCGAACTATCTGAAAATAAAATTTCCAGAAGCCCAGGAGTCTGATCAGACCCCAAAAAACAGAAAGCAAGTGCTTTGGTGGGTTTCTTGGTGCTTGATGCTCATCACAGTTCTCATCCTTGATGCGTATAAGCCACAAGTGTACAACTCTTGATGTCTTAGCATCACTTTGACCAAGTTTCAACCATCAACACACAATGTCAAGACTAAGAAGAAATACAACTCACTTAAGAGTTTTAGAAGAATGGTGAACCAAGGTTACATCATGTTCTTAGTCTTAACACAAATACAAGTTCTATTCAAGATTAAAGCTACAAACTTTGATTCAAATCAAGCAAGACCTTAAGTCACCTAACTTAGATCAAACAAAGTAATGAAACCCTAAGCTAGGAAGCTTGGATCCCTTAATAAATAATTATGAGATTTCAAAGCTAGAAAGCTTGAATCTTTTATGTCCTTGAAGATCTTTAAAGTAAAAAAGCTAGATTTTCAAGTTTCATGAAGATCATAAACACAAGTTTTGATCTTTTAACAAAATATGGTGATCTTAATCTATAAAGCTTAGATCCATCAAAGTTATAAAGATCCAAAGCTAGAAAGCTTGAATCTTTTATGTTCTTGAAGATCTTTAAAGCAAAATGTTAGATCTTCAAGTTTCATGAAGATCATAAACACAAGTTTTGATCTTTTAACAAAAATAAGGAGTTCATAAGCTAGAAAACTTAGATCCAACAAAGTAATGAAGATTCAAAACTAGAAATCTTGAATCTTTCATGTTCTTGAAGGATTCAAATCAAAGTTTGAATCTACAAGATATAACAAGATCAAAAAGCTAAAAAGCTTGATCTTATGATGATGATGATGCCGTGATTAAGAAGAAAAGAAGAAAAAGAAGAAGAAGAAAATTAAAACTTACAATTTTAGTGTGAGAAAGACTAGAGAGAAAATCAGAGAGCAAGTGTGTGTAAAATGAGAATGAGATCAAGTGTGAAATGAAGGATCAAGGCTTGATATATATAGTGGTGGAGGTGATGGTTGGCCAACGGCCTAGGGGGGATAGGGGGGGGGGGGACAAACTTTGCTTTTTGCATGGTGGTGGTCTAAAGGTGGTGCTTATTGTTGGGATCCCATGCAACATGTGTAGTAATGGTTAACAAAAATGCTAGTATGTTGGCTCATATTAATGGGTTTTTGTCCTACTTCTTAATGGGTCATAAATCCATTAAAATTGGGCTAATTCAATGGTCCATTTGCTAGAGTAGGGTGGGCTTAAGTCCATTAAGATAAAAAGTCCAATAAGACTAACTAGTGTGCATTAGTAAGTTACTAAGCGTAATTAAGAAACCAATAAGCCAAGTAATTGTCATTAGAAAATAACAATTAGTTTTACGTAGTCATAATATTACAATTATGACAAAAGTTAAACGTGTACCAAGTACGTAGTTCGATTTAAACGACAAGTGACACCAACGGTCATAAAAGTATTCGGGGATCAAGTTAAGTGATTAAGCACTTAATAACACGTTTTAGAATATAAACGAAAGTAATCAACATGAATTAAGATCCCAGAATATAATATAGCTTAGTACGCACAAATACGCAGTTTCGTGAAAGTAATAAGCATAAGTATAAGTCAAAAAGTCGGGTCGTTACACTCTATAATATAAAGGCTGAATATACTTTCCCAACTAAGGATCATGGTGAATCCAAGACTCCAATGGAACTCAGTGCAGCAGAAAGAGAAGACTACAATTTAGAATGCAAAGGTTACAGTCATCTCACTCAGGCACTTTCTAAGGAGATCTTCCATCAGTTTGAGACGCATCTGACCACATACGCCTTGTGGAATGCTCTTGAGAGTGGAAATGAGGGAACTGCTGAGTATAGTAAAACAAAGGTTAAGATTCTGAAGAAAGAACGGAAGAATTTTGCCATTCAGCCTGATAAATCATTGAAAGATGCAGTTGCTAGATATCGTCACTTATTGACAGAGCTCAAATGTGTTGATATTGTGTTTCCAAGTAAGAAGATAGTACAGTGTTTTCGTGAGGGTCTACTGATAAAGTGGGATCCAATTATTCTAGAGATTGAGAAGTTATTTACAATCCTGGATAACTCTTTTAGTGCTTTCGTTACCAAGCTACAAACAAAAGAGCTTGAATTTCAAGAGAGGTTGAACAGGTTGGAGATAGTTCAGAACCCTGTGGTTAATAAAGCTCCTGAAATTGGTTCTGCTGATAAGAAACATGCACCACCTCAGACAGCGTTTACTTTGAACACTCAGAAGATAACGTCTAGTTATGTCACTCCTGCACTGCAAAGTGTTCTTTATCAAGCCACTTCAAGCAAAGATACGAGTACAGAGGTCTTGAGAACTGACAACATCCGATTGCGTACAATTCAAGGGGTTGAGGAGGATATGGCGTTAGTTGCTATGGTTGTGAATTCTTACAATGATCTATTGCATGGAAGGATTGGGAACAATCATTTAGAACATGAGGACTATGCTCATATTGATAAAATGAAGTGGAAAAGATGGATATCCTCCAGGCTATGGGTAGTATTATTCGTAGGGCCAAGAGATATATTGAGAAGACTGGTGAGAAACTTTTGGGTGTGAGTAAGAACACCAAGTTTGACTTCGATATGAACAAAGTCAGGTGTTACAATTGTCATGAGTTGGGTCACTTTAAGAGAAACTGCACTAAGCCAAAGCAACCAGGCTTTCATAATCCATTCCATAATTAGAAGCGAGAATCAAAAAATACGGTTAACGTTCCAGTTGTGGATGAGTCAATAAAGGCCTTAGCCGTTACCTATGATGATGAGTCCTATGACTGGTCTCTTGATGTAATTGATGCTTTCGATCATCATGCGAATATTGCGAGGGTTCAAATTTCTGAGGAAGAGGTTAAAAAGGAAAAGGCTGAGAGAGAAAAGATGGGTTGTGTCGGTAGAGATAAGCAATGCAAGTGCCTTGGATGCAGAATGGAAGATAGGATTGACAGAGCAGGGTACTGGGCGAATTACTTGCGTCGAGAGTAGGTAAACAAAAAGGTGCAAGAGAAGTTTAAGTGGGCTGTTCACGGTGATGGGGACATTTGGACAGATAGTGAGTCATCCTATTCAGATGAAAACTCAAAGAAATCTTGTGTGTATGTTGGTCAGTCTTCTATGTGCAACTTAGCAACTGTTAAGACGAAGACATTAAATGAGGAAAGGTTGGTCAACTTGGATGTTAGTTCGGATAGCTCAAGTTCAGAGTTGGAATCGGAATCTGAATCAGAATCTGGTGAAGTTAAAGAGAAGGCTCCACGTCTCTATGCATTTATGGCAGACACTTCAAACAAATCTAAGGTAACACCTGAAACTAATACTGTTTGTAATAAATGTGTTCGCTTAGATTTACAACTAAATGAACTTAGGGAGTCTATAAGGACGTGTAATAGATGTGTGACTTTAGAAGATCAGGTTAAAAGGTTGTCTGACATTTGCCTAAACTGTAATAACTGTACTACCTTAGAACATGAAATTGACGTGATGAAAAAGGGTAATCAGGTTCTTAAGAAGCAGTATGAGGAAAATGTGTTCTTGAAATTTAGGGGAAAAGAGTTTAGGGAAATCATAAAAACATTAGACGACCAGGTGACATATTTGAAGTCGAATGTGCTATTAAATACTTAGACCATTATGAGACAGATCACTGAGATAGATGTAATGACCCAGAAAATTTCGACTAATTTTAAACTAAACTCTCGATACGATATTGTATTTTTGACACGATAAGCAAAGTTTGTTAGGTTGAGTCTCAAAGATTGTGAAATATTTTTATGAATGCAATTATCTTTCGACTGTTCTTGATGATTCACGAACAATTAATTGTAAATAGATATGTGTGTATGTATATATAAATAATATTTCGAAATATAATTTGAAGTATTTAAAAAAAATTAATAAAATAAAAATAGGATATTATAATAATTAAAAATATATCTCTATATATAAATAAAGTATATTTAGGATCTAATTATTTAATTTTGACACTTTTTATATTTTACTCAGGATCGAGCACGGACAGTTGATTTAACTTTTATTTAAAAAGTTTAAACAATTATTAACCATTTTTATAAAATAATAATTAGAATAAATAAAGATATTTAATTTGGAATTTTTTTTCAAAGACTTTATCCACCACTGAGTAACAACGGAGTACGAATTTCAGTTCGTGAATGAAATAGTAGACGACGGCTAATATTATCACACGTTTTAATTTTAAATTATATTATAATTACAATACTGTGCCTAATTGATTGAAAGATTGATATTACTGTGTTAAATTGAATAAATTAAGTATTACTGTGTTTGTCTAATTCTTCTCACTTTCAACTGATTTCAATCATACTGCGTAATTATTATATTATATATGTATATTATATTATGGCCAATTAAGAAGGGTGGCACCACTTCCTATTTCGTGCATATTTGAATGATATTTATATATACATACAATGCCCGTTATATATATGCATATGCATTCCACCGAGACCATAATCACCATCCTCCATTCTCACTCCATCACCAATGGCCTTCTTGTTCGTTGCTACCTTATACTCCCAAAAACAACCAACAAAACGATACTTGTTAATTACCTTTTACTGACCGAGCCCAAATTTACTTATTTTTCTTGTTTCTATTTGGACGCCAACCAAAAACCCAAACCCATTGTTCATATCACAACTCGATTGAAACAATTCGACCATGATTTCATGCGGCTATTGTTGCTGCTATACACCTGACTATTTTGGCTGTCAAAACCAACCCATAACCACCATGTTCGTTATCATCACCACAGTCCATCACCACCACGACTTGCAGCCACCTCCTTTCACAAAATTTTTAGTCGAACACCACTTCACTATCAACTAAAACTGCTCGATCCCTGCTTCGGTTCAGCTCCTGTATCAGCTGCAAACATAACCCCGAACCACGTTTTCCTTAAAACAACACCACACTCGCACACACATCTTCATTCATCAACCACCTTCATGAACTCCTAATCACCACCATATCACCACCTCACTCTCTCTATATCTCTCTTTCTCTCACTCGTCTTCTCTCTCCCTCTTTTCTTGTCAGGAAACACCAACACACTCCACCATCATGAACCGCCACTTCCACCACCATTGGCTTCTCCTCTTCGATAACCACCACCACAACCCATTTGTATACTATTGCTACACTTCTAGTTAACTGTTTCTATCTCCTGTTTCCAATTAATCCACCATCATCGAACACCTCATGTTCCTGCTACAACTATCTTATATCTGTTTTCTATTCAAACCAAACAAATCGAACACCAACACCATTTGTTATGGTATGATTATTGCAACTGTTACACGTATTAATTTATGTTAGAAAACAAATCTCAGATATTTGTTGAAGATGATAATACTTGATATTTTCCTTCCTTGTAGCTGACAGCCATCAAGCTAGGCGCCCCACAAAAACCATTAACGAATATAAAGAAAAACGTGTGGACCTTGAAGTCGCTTAATAGGAAATTTTGTTTGTATTTGTATATTGGTCGTGGTAGGGTATACAAACAGAAACTCTTTTAATAGTCAAGGAAAACAACCGATTTGCAAAATTGATTTTTGTGTTGGACTATTATTTAGTGGACTAGATTTGTTGGGCCATTAGTTACTTAAAGTTGTAACACCCCGTTTTCCCGTGCGCGTATAAAGGTACGTACTTAATCAAAAGTACGCTTAAAACCTGTTCGTTATGTGATTAAATAAGCTACGGTGTTAATTGTCGTATAAGGGCATATGTATATATGTATATGTATATATATATATATATATATATATATATATATATATATATATATATATATATATGTTTAAACCTTTGTTTTATGTTAAACTTTCGTAGTGACCAGGAAAAGGCAAACGCCGCGCCGCGGTAAAAGGGATCGCGCCGCGGTAAACAAAGCAAATCCAGATCAGAACTTGAGTTAAGAAGGGTCATTTTTCCTTCTTTATGTCGTGCCGCGACAAAGAAGCCGCGCCGCGACACTTCTGCAATTCTGATTCCGAATTTTACTCAAATTAAATAGGGTTTAGGGGTAATTTAGTTTTTTACATGTAGATCTGGTTGGAGCTTTTAATATCAACCACTTATCCTATATTCTCATTTCTTTTCCATTTTCTTTCATAAATTCCTCTCAAAACTTAAAATCCACTTAGTTTACACTTGAGATTTGAAGAAAGAGTTTTGTGAATCAATCCTAGAAGCAAGAATTAAAGTTGTTCTCCTTGCTATTACCTACAAGAGGATAGTTTTGGTAAGTCTCAACTTTAAGTTTCGAGTTTTATTTAGTTAAGCTAGGGTTTGGTTCATATGGGATTTGTGTGACCCATTTGAGGGTTAAATGGGTGTATTTTGGGTTAGATTGTTGGAAGGAAACCCTAATTACCATAACCTAGGGTTTGGTCTAATGAAATAGGGTTTGTAAGTGTTAATGGTGTTGTAAGCATTAAATACACTTGTTAAATGTTGGTGAGATTGTGGATAGGTCATGTTTGACAAAGTTTGAATGTGTAAGTGTCAAAATGGGTCATATGAGTCAAAGTTGAACTAATTGGGTAAAATGGGTATGAAATACACTAAGTTTATGTTAGTTGATGTTATTAAACACTAATCACTAGCTTTTAGTGATTTATGACGAGGCATGGCCATTAATGGGTGGTTTTGGTGTAGTTGAGTCATTTAATGCAAACGGGTCATTAAATGCTCAAGGGTTAGTGTTTGGTATTTAATTCAACTAGATTGTATGTTAATAAATGCATAATGTAATAGGTATGTTACATTGAAGGGTTGCAAGCTCGGTTCGCTTTCACGAGAGACTTGAGGTGAGTGGAATGTCTATATACGTATGTATATGATTTATGTGCCGTATTGATGGTGTCACATAGCCGTTTTGTGACCATAGTTGCGAGACATAGCCATTTTTGCCTACGTATGTTATTTATGCACATAGCCGTGTTTGTGTATATAGTGGCGAGTAATAGCCGTGTTTTACTCCCACGTTGTTATTCGTGTTATTTGTGCACATAGCCGTGTTTGTGTACAAGATTGTGAGTAATAGCCGTGTTTTACTCACATGTTGATCAAGTGATGCCATAGCCGTTTTTGGGAACACTTAGGGGTGATGTCATAGCCGTTTTTGGAACACCTCGGGGGGTTAGTATACCATAGCCGGGTTTGGGAGCTAACGGTTATTATGAACATCGATGACTTGTTTCGCGAAGTCATTCCCCTTGCGAAGAATTTTGGTTAACCATGGTTTATAGTTGATGATGCTAGCATTTGATTTATGATTTTGATATTTATGTTATTAATGTGGCTAGTTATACGGTTTGACGATACTATCTTATTTATCGAGATGTTATGCGATTGTGTGCATTATATGATATCGTGGATGCGTGTGGGTAAGTCTTATATGCATGTATATATTTATTCTAATCACTAAGCTTTGCTTACCCCTCTCGTTGTTTATCTTTTTAGATGCAGGCGCGGACAAGGGCAAGGGGGTCGTTGGACACTAGGTGTCCCATGTTGTTGTTATGTTGGAGCTTTTGGAAGTTGGCCTAGTTTTGGGTAGTTTAGTCCCAAACCATGCTTGGAACATCGTTTGGTTTATAAACTATCATTTGTATTGGGTCAAACTTGTACTAAACTTTATTCGTGGCCCTTGTGCGTTTTGTAAACAATTAATTGTTGTACGTTTTAAATGGAACTCGTGAAATGGGTTACATGTTTATTTGACGTGTAATTGTGTTGTATAAAAAAAAAATTTATCATATGGAATACGGGTTGGGTTGTTACAAAAGTGGATGTGCAGCTCGTGTTTTCTGTTAGGCTATATATATTCGGTTTTCTCTTAGTTGGACCGAAACACAATTTCAATTTGGAGGATTATAATTGTGATTTTATGTGTAATGAAATCAAGATAAAACAATAATGATAATACAGTAATTATGAAGAACGAGGATGATGATTATGGTGAACATAAGATGATAATGATGAATGATCATGAAGATGATTATGTTGATTTGATGATGATAACGATTAGGAATAAAGATGCTATCGGATTAATATGATGATGATGATTAGAAATAAGATCGATGATAATTATGAAAATGGAGAATTGATTTAATGATGGTGAAACCGTGTGTTAATGAAGATGAGGGTCGTAATTTAATAAAGGATTATGATCATGTTATGATTTTACCTCCGGTCGAATTTAAGAAGAAAAAGAACTAACCGAAATAGGTTATATAAATTTCTGAACTGGTTATAAAACAGAAGTAGAGAAATAGTAGGACGGTTTAATATGTTGGTGTTAACCGAGAGGTCTTGGGTTCGATTCTAGGCCAGGACATATATTTAAAAAAAAAACAATAGCATGTGCTGGGCTGTTAATTGGGCTACCATATTGGGCCAGGCTTTGATTTGGAATATATAAGGGTTACAAGTTTAATCAGAAAAACAAAAATGGAGGAGTGGTCTTGGAATGTTATCGGGTTAGCGGGATGTCGCGGGTTCAAACCCGGACTTGGGAATTTTTTTTAGGACTACTCCTTTGAGGTAGTTTACTTATTTCTCATTTATTTTATTATTATTATTACTATTACTATTATTATTATTATTATTATTATTATTATTATTATTATTATTATTATTATTATTATTATTATTATTATTATTATTATTATTATCATTTTTAATGTAAGTAGTATTATTATTGAAACTAATTTTTTTATATAAATTATCAACTTTATTATTAGAACTATCATTATTATTATTATTATTATTATTATTATTATTATTATTATTATTATTATTATTATTATTATTAGAATTATCATTATTTTTATCATTATTATTTTCATTATCATTTTTATTATTAGTTCTAACACTACTATTATTATTTTTATCATTATTATTATTAGTATTATTAATATATCAAATAAAGATTTTCTATATAAAAATATATTATTTACATAAAATATAACTATATTAAAATGTTTGTAATAAATATTAATTACCTATTTAAGGTATACAAAAATAAATATAGTTAAATTTAGTTATTAATGAAACGTACAAGTTACTAAAATAACAATTAATAATAATACCTAAATTTGTTCGATTACCATTATATGTGTTAATATACATATAAATAATATAGGTTCGTGAATCCAAGGCCAACCTTACACTTGTTCAATGATGTTATATGTATTTTTACTACGAAATACAGTATGGTGAGTTTCATTTGCTCCCTTTTTAATTGATTTTGCAATATATATTTTTGGGCTGAGAATAGATGCGCTGCTTTTATGAATGCTTTACGAAATAGACATAAGTACTTAAAATATATTCTACGTTGAGTTGTACCACTGGCATACTTCCCTGTAGCTTGGTAACTACCATTTACATGCGGTATAGTAAATGCGAATCCTGTTGATAGATCTATCTGGCCTGACAACCCCAACCGGACTGGACGACCAGTATTCAATGGTTGCACAGTACTTCGTTTCAGTGACTACACTTGGTACAGTGTAGTGAGATTTCATAATAAAGAGAATATGCGACGTTGATTAAATGTTAAGTATGGTTACCAAGTGCTCAACCACTTAGAATATTCTTATTAAAACATTTATGTAAATGGAAATCTTGTGGTCTATTAATATATTGAAATGATTGTTATGATAAACCTATGAACTCACCAACCTTTTAGTTGACACTTTAAAGCATGTTTATTCTCAGGTTTGAAAGAAATCTTGCACTGTGCATTAGCTCATTTTAAGGATATTACTTGGAGTCATTCATGATATATTTCAAAAAGACATTGCATTCGAGTCGTTGAAGTTCATTAGAGATTATTATTAAGTAAATGACAGATTAGGTCATTTAGAGTTGAGATATTATGAAATGGTATGCATACCTGCCAACTTTCAATGAAATGGAAGATTGTCTTTTAAAAACAACAAATGCAACGTTTGTAAAATGTATTATATCAAGGTCAAGTACCTCGCGATGTAATCAACTATTGTGAATCATTTTTAATCGATATGTACTTCGTCCGGATGGATTAGGAGCGGTCCTTTCAATAGATGAGCTTAAGAGAGATAAAGAATCCTTTAGGATTAGTTATGAGACAGAAAGAGATAAGGCTTATATCTATTAGAGGTCTGCTTTTGTTCTAGAGTATTGTCAAAACGTAGGAGCAAAAGGAACTAGTGGTGATTATAAGCAGTGTCCTCCACCTTTTGAGCACGATTATAGCTTTTCACCACCTGAGAAACAGTTCGGTGAGGACTATGTTCCAATACAACCAACTGAGACCAAACAAGAAAAGGGTAAAGGGGTAGATGCAACTGAGACTCCTAAAGTAGGGGAAGATAATACCAAGGAGGTAGATGAATCTAACCCTATATCTATTAAGATATTAAAAAACCCAGCTAATCAGAGACCTGTCAGGATTAGGAACTGATCTCCAATTAAATTTGTTAAAGGTCCTAATTTTGAGGAGGAGGACTTCTTGAAACCAACGTGTAACTCACCACGGAAGTACATTCCTCTTCCTAAAAGGTCTCTAGTTAGAACTCCTGAGTGATTTCCTGTAAGCAGGAGGTCTCCACCCGGACCTCAGAGACATAGATCTCCACCGGCTTATAGACCTAGATTTGATTCCTATTTTAGAGATGATAATATTGAGGCTACGCGTTCATGTTTACATTACGGGTTGGGAGGTTATAGGGCTATACACTGTTCCAAATGCTTCATAGCACCCAGGAGGAGGATTGAGCTGAGTCCCCCTAAAAGGTTCCAAAAGTTTAGATTAGCATCTCCTCCTAAGACTCATATGTCATCCAGACCTAACTCTCAAAGGTGTGATAAACATGTGAGTCAAGAAAATTCTTTCAAGACTGATAATGGTAAAAGGGTTATGCAAGATAATGTTTATTTTAAGGAACCTTTACATAAAAATCAAATGTGGGTAACCAAGGAGGGATTTAATGGGGCTAGTGGTTCGGGTACTGCTTGTAAGGAAAATGAAAAGGTTGTCACCGTTAATGGGAAACCCATTGCCGAAAAGGCATGGGTATCCCCCTTAAAATAATAATTTTTCTTTTATTTGTGCAGGTCGTCTACAGTTCAAACAAATATACTTGGATTGTTGATAGTGGAGCGTCCCGGCACATGACAAGAAATAAGTCTCTGCTTCATGATGTTAAATCAATTAAAGGTGGACCAGTTTCTTTGATGGGTGATCAAGGAGGTTTTATAACTGCTCAGGGGATGATTTCAAATTCCTCGATCAGTTTTGACAAAGTGAGTTACGTGAAGGAAATGTCGAATAACCTACTGTCCGTCTCTCAAGTGTGTGATAAGAAGCATAAAGTTCTATTTGACAAGTAACAGTGTTACATTATGAGAAAGGATTATAAAGTTCCAGAAAATATGATTCTTATGACGGCACCCAGATATCAAGACTTGTACATTCTTGATATGTCAAAGGCCTATGTGAAAGCAGCTACAGGACATCAGGTTTTTGTGTCCAAGGCTACTGAACAGGAGTCTATGTTATGGCATAAGAGGATGGGTCATTTGAGCTTTAGGAAAATAAACCATTTAGTTCACAATTGTCTGGTGGAAGGTGTTAATGTAAAAGGGTTTCATGTTCCTGATGGATGTGTGCCGTGTAAGAAAGGGAAGCAAGCCAAGAAACCACACACAGTTAAGAAACATCATTCCATTAATACTCCTCTTGAGCTTCTTCATATGGATCTTTTTGGTCCAATCAACAAGAAAAGTATCACCGGACATTCATATTTCTTGGTGGTTACTGATGAGTACTCGTGTATTACGTGGGTTGTGATGCTGAAAAGTAAAGTTGATACATTTAAACAAATCAGGTTGCTGATCACGAGACTTGAAATGTTATATAAGTTAAGGGTAAGAAGGATTCGAATAGATAATGGGACATAGTTTAAAAACAGGAAGATGGAGGAGTACTGTAATGAAAGAGGAATTCAACAACAATTTAGTTCACCATACACTTCGCAGATGAATGGTGTAGCCGAACGAAAGAATCGTACTCTAATTGAGAATGCCAGAACCATGTTGGCTGACTCAGAATTACCAGTTACCTTTTGGAGTGAAGAAGTTTTGAATGCGTGTTATACAATGAATAGAGTTCTTGTTGTGAAACATCACGGCAAGACGTGTTATGAATTGCTGTTGAAAAGGAAACCTCATATTAAGAATCTTAAGCCGTTTGGTTCCCTGTGTACCATAATGGTTAGAGATACAGGTGAGAAATTCAATCCGAAAGCTGTTACAGGTAGATTCTTAGGTTATGGGAATGCATGCAAACGTGTGTATAATTTGGAGTCTCGGTGCTTCGAAGAATGTACCGAAATAGATGTTCAAAGGCATGCAACAATTCATGCTGGTAAAGGGTATACGTGGCAGTTTGATTATGATAAGTTGTTTAATTTGTTCAATCTCCCTGAGAATGACTCTGAGGATGAAGAGGTTGTTGCATAAATGATGTACAACATGCGTCTTTCTGCTGAACGTACGTCTGATGTGCGTGTGCAATCTAAAGTACCAATTGTGGCTGAAGAAAGAGCACTAGTGACAGGGCCAAATGATGATGAATCAGATTCTAATGATTCAGTTCCTGCGTTTGAGGAATCGACATTACAGTCTGAGGGGGAGGATTTATATCTGGATGAGGTTTATGAGGACGTGGTGCATGAGGAACCCACTCGATCTGTGCTCGAAGAACCAACTCAAACAGTGAATGTGGATCCTATTCAAACCAATACATATGATTCTACTGAAAAGGACGGACCACGACGGTCTAGTTAAATGGTATCTCTCCTTAAACGTTTTGATGACTATGTTGTTGACCCTGCAGGTGTTTTAGGTGCTAATACAGGTGAATCTCCTGCTTCGAATGAGCGTGTTACACCCTCTGCAAATATTGTTACTGCTTTTTATACTCAATTGAATCAGACCGGAAGAATCTTCAGAAATGCGCACTGTGCCTTTATTTCGCAAATCGAACCTGAAGATGTCAAAGATGCATTGCAGTATGATGAGTGGGTTTTAGATATACAGGAAGAACTTCAACAATTCAATCACTTGGGTGTTTGGAGGTTGGTAATACCACCTTTCAGCTCTAAACCGTATGGCCCGAAGTGGGTATTGAAAAATAAGACAGATGATCAAGGAATCGTGATCCGGAACAAAGCGAGATTGGTTATTCGAGGATATCAACAAATTCAAGAAATAGATTACGATGAAGTGTATGCTCCGGTAGCTAGACTACAGGCTATTCGAATGTTTTTGGCTTTTGCTTCATGGAAAGGGTTCAAAGTTTTTCAGATGGACGTTAAGAGTACATTCTTGTATGGCACTTTTCAAGAAACTGTATATGTGACTCAACCGCCGGGTTTTGTTGATCCACATCATCCAGAAAAGGTGTATCTCTTAGAAAAGGCGTTGTATGGTCTTCACCAAGCCCCGAGAGCTTGGTATGCTACTCTGTCAAACTATATGATAGAGAATGGCTTTAGACGAGGAGTCATCGATCAGACTCTTTTTATCAAAGAAGGGGGAGATGATATAATGTTGGAACAGGTATATGTGGACGATATCATCTTTAGGTTAAGTATTCAGAAAATGGTTGATGAGTTTCAAGATGTAATGCAGAAACGATTCAAGATGAGTTCACTAGGGGCCATTAACTTCTTCCTAGGGTTGCAGGTTGATCAAATGGAAAAAGGCATCTTTCTACATCAATCGAAGTATGTAGAAGACATCTTGAGCCGATTCAAGATGGAAGATGAATGAATTGCCAAGAATCCTCTTTCGGTGAATCACGGGATTACACCGGAGAATACAAGGGAGAAAGTCAATCCAACTCTATACAGGTCTATTATTGGTTCCTTGATGTATCTTACGACATCTCGCCCAGATATCATGTTCGCAACTTGTTTGTGCGCTAGTTATCAAGCACAACCAAACATGAATCACATGTTATCAGCAAAGAAGATCATGCGTTATCTAAAGAGAACTCCGAGTTTGGGATTATGGTATCCGCGTAAGGATGAATTTGATCTAACGGCATACAGTGATTCTGACTATGGGGGTTGTAAAAGAGATTTCAAATTGACCTTTGGTGGTTGTCAGTTTCTTGGTAGCATATTGGTTAGTTGGCAGTGTAAGAAACAAACGGCCATCGGACCATCAACATGTGAGGCTGAATATATTGCTGCTGCAAGTTGTACGTCTCAAGTTGTCTGGATTCAACAACAGCTTCGTGACTACGGTTTGAAAATTTCTAACACTCCTATATATGTTGATAATACTGCTGCTATTGTTGTTACTAAAAACACTGTTAATCATTCTAAGAACAAACATATATGGATCAAGTACCATTTCATTAGGGACTGTTATGAGAAGAAATTAATAGATGTTCTACAAATAGGTACTACCACCCAACGGGCTGATTTGTTTACAAAAGCGTTTAACCGACCTCGTTTCCTATACCTGTTAAATGTGTTAGGAGTGAAAGATAGGGCGGAGGTTATGTCTGATAGGGAGTTTTTGAAATAACCATCCTTTCTGTATCATTTGTATATTTGCATTTGCATTTGCATTCTGCATCATTTTCGCATGTTACTTAGTTTATTTTCTATTTTGCATTATCATATTATTTTCTGTTATGCATTCTAAAGTAGAAAAACCTAAAAGTTTGTGTTTATATGCTCATAGATTAGTTAAAAAATGGCATCACCAGAAAATACAAAAACATTGAAAAATGAAAAAGCCATAAAAATCTAAAAAAATCAGAAAATGAGAAGTTGCTATGTGAAAATGGGAAATGATTGTATTACTGAACTTGCACGTTAATCGTTCTGCGTATAAAGTAAGTATTACATGATTAGTTAATGAATGTCGACAAATCTTGAAGATTGAATTTTGGAATGAGAGGATCACTTATACATAAAGTAAATAATCTTGGCAAGGAAATAACGGAAAGGTTTACAGCGGTTGATGGTTGTCACCTAACTATCACTGAGAATGTACTAAGAAATGATCATTCAGGAACTCAATAGACGGTTGAAGTCTCCCCTACTATGATTTATACTCTAGTGAAGGATTGCTATGCAAGTCCACAAGGTGAGTTTACTCTGTTAAAACCTATACTAGTTTCTATTTACCTTTATTTATTGGGTCGAAACGCATCATTAGGTTAGTTAGATATCCAAAGGGGGGTTGTTCTCACTATGAATGGGTTAAGAAGTGCAATGCTGTATCACAGATATATCATCGGTTTGAGAATGTATCAAAGGAGACTACTTTAACGCTATAGACTATAGCAGAGGTGTAAATTGACTTAAAATGTGGGGCATCATCATCGTAGTTGTAAGTTTATTTTCATGTATGTTGAGAAAGTTCAAACGGCAACATCAGAAAATCCAAAAAAAAAAAGTGTGGTTTATGTTTTAGTCTTTGTAAAACTGTTAATAAAGATGGTGCACCACATGAACAAGAAAGATTCAGGATTCATAAAGTGTGGACTTTGAGTCTATCAATCATTGTGAAGGAGGATTGAATACTGTGCGGATCAGAATGATTTAAAGTTATCTATATCTGAGGGGTAGAAGTGTCAGAGTTTCAGATCTAGAAAACTCAAATCATAATTTAGAGGGACGTTATATCTACAGTCTATGATATGGGTTGTGCTGATTGATCTAGATAGCTGGGGACATCTTCTGGAGGGTATTCTGACGTAGAATTCCATCACCCCAAATACATCATATCATTCCATCATTATTAGCTTTCCACTTAAGCATGGGGTTTATAGTGACTGTTAACTGAGTTCTTACGGAGTATGCAATAAAATTGAGACAAACAAAGCCTTCTGAATCGAAAGGTATAAGTTTAAGGTAGAAGCTCATGGCTGACAGGGTTGCTGGAAACGTCGTGAGATACTTTCTGTTCAATCAAATCGAAAGTACATCGAGGTGATAGTGGACAGCTTCAATTTATTTTGCTCAATTGACTACCTAATAAATTTGTGCGATCTCAAGTGAGGACTGAGTTTAAGATTATTTAACTAAGTGTGCAAGTGATTTTCAAAAGGTCTGGAAGGAAAGTCTAATAAGTTTATTGATATTCAAAGACTAAAAGTGTAAGTTCTTGAAAATCAAAAATGGAACAAAAAGTTCCGAATGAAAGAAATTAACGATGTTAAAACTGCAAAATTTAGTTCAGTTGTGATCCCAAGAAAAATATTGATAAATTTTTCTTCTCACAAAAATATGTGTTTATGTTATGATATTTGTTTAGTTAAAATGGTTTTCTATTTCGTGCTTGTGATATTCACTATACGGTTAGTTTATTGTCTTAATTCATCATAATGTATATGTCTGCATTTAATTCTTCAGGGTTTGCATCTTAATATGGAAAATACAAAAAGATTTTGTTTGTTTTTAGTGTAATTACATGTTCCATACTGTATAATATGGCATATCATTTGGTGGTTATTTCATAAAATCCGTATGTGTGGACTAGGGGGAATAAGCAAGTATGTTAAGATCCGAAAAACAGAAATGGTTGTTAAGTCGGGTATTAAGTTATTAGACATAGTTTGAAATTCAACGGGATCTAGTAAAAGTTGATGAAATTGAGATTTTATGGATTAGATTGAGAAAACTGATAATTAAAGGGTAATATGTTTTTTTGGAAAGCATGAGTTTGTCGAGGAATCAAAGTTAGAAAAGGCGAGAATGAAAAGTTAAATTTTATTTTGTGGATTTGCAAACGGACCGTTACACAATGCAACCGCCAGTTACAACATGTATGTCACACCCCCTAAACGGAACCGGGGGTCATATGTGACTAGCCAATATCATAACACAAGTGTAAAGCGAGAACGACTCTAAATGAGACGTTTTTATTAAAACCCAATGTATTTAAAGCAGCGGAAAGTAATAAGTCATTACAAATGAATCCTTAAAAATGTAAATGTAAACTTAAATGTTTTATTGCAATAATATGAATTTAAAAATGCGGACTCCAAAAGCAGCAAAGTCCAAATAGCAAACAATCTCTAGCAATCTTCACCTGAGACAAAACATGCTTAAAGTGTCACCCAAAAATGGTTGAGTGAACAACATAGGTTTATAATTCTTTTAGACCACAAGATTTAGTTATTAAAAGTAGTGCTGACCTGATATCGAACTAAACAAAGTTACCCCATGACACCTTGAACTGTCAGTGCTGTTTAATCATTATTATGTAACCAAAGACCAACAGTCAACTGGTTAGAGACGTCGCTCTCAATAGGCCTACTCACAATAACTAAGTTTACGTTTCAAAGTAGCAATTAACAATATCTTGGCAGGGATTTAGCATGAAACAAAGCATGTCAGTACAATTAAACAGTTTTTAGGTACTTGTCTCTAAGTGTAAAACAGTTTGAAAGAAAGGATGTGTCTCACCCCAAAAGTTCAAAATAAGTATATAAAGATAATTAAAAAGTGGGGCTATGAAGTTCACCTTAGTAGCAAGTAAGTTATTCCACGCAAGTAGTATGAACAGAGTATGTAATCAGAGATCTCAACCTAGAGATATAACGTTCGATTAGTTAATGTCTAACAGTCATAAAGTATGTTTATTAATATAGAAACTATATTAACAGTGACAGTTTAGAAAAGTTCATATTTCTCAAAAGTTCCTATCTTTGGAAACCTATTATTTATGGAAAGCTTCCACTTATAGTAAGCTTCTAGTTTTAGTATGTTCGGGTTATAATTCTTCACAAAGATGTTGTACAATCTTGCCCAAACTTCGTTGCTATCATGCAAGTCACTCGAATGATCTGTTGTTACCGGGCTTCCAGGATTCTTGACCTGAATGTAAGTCATGGCATTCGAAATCCACAAGCGGTTCCCATAAGGCAACAAAGACCACCCTAGGCCACAAGTAGCAGTGATGTTTGTAGACTTTGTACATTATCTTTAATTATAACCTTCACGTTATAGGTATATACACATAACGAATTATTAATGTACTTATTAATTATATATATAGGTGATAATATACTTAGTGTAATTAAAGTGTTACCATATAGATAGGTTTATAAGTTATAATAATAATAGTATTATTCTTTAATTAATTGACTATTATGTAATCCTATCATTATATGTGTTACATATATAAATATACACCTATGTCATACATACATACATACATATATATATGCTTTATTATTATCATACATGTATGTGTTTATAGCTATATGAGATATGTATATATTTTATGTATGTGTTACATATACATAAGTGTAAAGATGGTACATATATATACACTTATTACTTTTCTTTTTATATTTACTAACCTTATATACTTACACATACACACTCATACATACACACACGCACGTACATATACATACATGCATACACATACATATATACGCATGTATATATTCACATATATACATACGCATGTATCTACAATATATACATGTACCTACGTACGTATGTTTGTATGCATGCATGCATATATTATTATCATTATTATTTACTAAACCTTAAACTTCTATCATTACATAAATCTTTATTCATGTACATAAAATCATAAACCTTTTATTTGTATTAATTGATAATGCTAAAAACGAACATATATTTCATAGCATTATCCTTCAAGAAAGACAAGCTTTTAGTTACAATTGTTCTAATTCCAAGTGATATTAATTTAAATAATAAAAGGTGAAGACAAAAGACAGAATCGACGATTTGAAGACGCAAATGACCAAAACGCTAAAAAGTACAAAGTACAATCCAAGTGGTTCAATTTATTGATGAGAAACGTCTAAAAATTACAGAGTACAAGCCGAGAAATGAAAAGTACAAGATATCTAAGCGTACGAAAGGACATTCGAAAATCTGGAACCGAGACATGAACCCACTATCAACGCGCGACGCAACGGACCTAAAATTACAAATTAACTATGCACATAAATATAATATAATATATAATTAATTATGTAAATTATACATATATTATATTTATATATTATACATATATTATATTAATATTTATTACCTAATTAAATTTGATTAATATAAACCGAATATATATATAAAGAAAAGTGGGAAATAAATACAAAAACTTGATAAAATTATTTTTATAAAATATCGTACTAAATTGTATAATTAACTAAGTTTATAAAAATTATAACTATAATATTTAATGAATTAATATTCGAATTAACATATATTAGCATGATTTTCGATTAACATAAGTATATTACATATACTAAATTAATATTATTATTATAACTTACGGTTAATAACTAAGTATACTATATAATAAAGTATAATGCTTATAATGTAAGTTAATAACAATACATTATTAATAAACACTTATTTTATAACTATACTAATTTAATAATAATAACTTATAATATATAATATAAGATAATCAAATTGTTAATACATTAATAAATATCATATAACATATATAATAACATATAAACCTAAATTGAAGGTTAATCAAAGATAATGTACAATTCATGTGAACTTCATCGCTACTCACGGTCGTAAGTGAATGATGTCTAGGTTGCCATTTATGGGTAAGCTTGTGGATCTCGAATGCCATGACTTAGATTCTGGTCAAGAGTCCTGGGCCCCCGGTTACATCTGGTCATTCCTGACTTATTTGATAGCAACGAAGTTTGAGCAAAGTTATACAACATCTTGCTAAAGATTAACCCGAACTTTCTAAAATTGGAAAATTACTATAAGTGGAAACTTTCCATAAATAGTAACCTTCTGAAAATGGAAATTCTTTAGTGAACCATTACTATCAATATAGTACTATATACTATTGTCTGTTAGGCAATGTCTGATCATACGTTCTATCTCTAGGTTGAGATCTCGGTCACGTCCTTCCGTTCAATTCTTTCGTGGAATACTCTTTTGTGCTACTAAGGTGAACTTCATAGCCCCACTTTTTACTATTTCATAACTGTTTTACAACTTTTGGGGTGAGACACATGCTTGCTTTATAACTGTTTTACGCTTAGACACAAGTACTAAATTGTTAACTATGCTGTCATGCTTTGATTCATGCTAAATCCCTACCGTAATATCGTTAATTGCTACGTTTAAATGCAAACTTAATTATTGTGAGTAGGCCTATTGAGAATAACGTCTCTAACCATTCGACTGTTGGTCTTTGGTTACATAATAATGATTCCACGACACTGGCAGTACAAGGTGTCATAGGGTAAACTTGTTTAGTAGCGATATTACAAAATGCAGCAACACTTTTAGATTGATATTTCTATATCAATCAACTTTAAACTAAATCTTGTGGTCTAAAACTTTGGATATTATTTATAAACCTGTGAATTTCACTCAACCTTTTTGGTTGACACTTTAAGCATGTTTTGTCTTAGGTGATGATTGAGCTAGCTGTTTGCAACTTTGTGATGATAGATTTGATGCTTTCATGGAGTCCACATCGCATATTATATTTTGTTCATAAACATTTATTTTACGTTTTAATAATAATGTAAACATGTATTACTGCGTTCCGCTGTTTTATTAACAAAGGTTTTATTTAAAAAGTCTCATATAGAGTCGTTCTCGTTTATACAACTGTGTTATGATATGATTGGTCACAATTAGCCCTGGTCCATTTTAGGGGGTGTGACAGATTGGTATCAGAGCAGGCTGTTGTAGAGAACCAGGATTGCATTTTAAGTGTGCCTTATACAATTAGGTACCTTAGCAATGTAGGACTACAACTTCCTTTGACTATAGTGCCTTTAATTGTTGCCTTTAACTGTTAAATGCTACACTATACTTTAGAAACTTTACTTATCTTAGAATGCCGAGCCAATCTAAGAACTCTGCTCATTCTCCTAAGTACTATTCAATTCCGCCACCACATTTAAATGTGACACCGTTCTCGACATTCCTATGTCATCTATCATGGTTTTGTGTATTACATATGTATTACATGAAATATTATCCATGATTTTGAAACTCCAATATTTGTTACTATTCATACTCAAACATATATAACCTCCTTGTTATACCATGTACCTATATGCTTTATGCCTTTATGCATCAGTTTGCGAACCGTAAAATGTCATTGAGTTATCAAGAATCTCAAAGATATTATAATGTCATCACTACTCATATTCGTTACTTTTAAATCTTTGTTTTCTCGTTATTTTTTATCATTGAATTTTTTTGACGGATGACGTATACGAAACTCTAGAATGGAAGGGTTTGGATTACCAATTTAAAGGATCCTATAGCTCAAGCCCTAGACCTGAATAGGCCATTACGAATTGAAAGTCTTTAATCATTATCTGATTACATACTTATCATTTTTAATCTAGACACGTCATACTGCAATTATTGCACAAATGGAGTATAGACAAATCATATCTTATCATATCTATCCCAATAGACTTTGTCTAACACTTTTCCTAAATTTCCTCCGTAAATTACGGAAATCTTTTTCTATATATACGTATTCAAGGAGACGAATATATCATTCAATATTCAACACCCATTTCATATCAAACCTTATTCCAAACACATAATATGGATTTCTCACCTGATTCCTCAAGTTCCTCTAGCTCCGAAGATAGCGTGACGGGAGCACACCCACCGATCAATTACCGAGATTTCTTCAGAAAATGGGGATGGGTTCGTGAAATACTCACCCTATGGAGAAATGAAGAAGGTACTCCTTATCACGAGCCAAACTTACCACCAAACATCAGAGTACTCGATCCGCTTATCGGCGAACCTATTCGCAATACCACTTTCACTCTTTTCACAAGGATTTTCCGCCTCGAAGGTCGACTCGATGTAGCCCAAGACAGTATTCGTCCTCTACTCCCGAATTCTAACCAGATAGAGTTATTAGAAGAAGTTAGAAGACTTCGAACTAAATATCAAGAATTGACAAACCTTATGGAGGAATGGGTAGAACAAATCCATAGACTCGAGCAAAAAGTAGAAACCCTGGAGGAAATAGTGCACGATTTGGAAGGTAGGCTCACACCTACTACCCAAGTACCACAAGCAACACCAGCAACATAACCAGCACCACTAGTACCAACAATACCACCAACATCACCAACACCATAAGCATTGTAAGCACCATCATCATCACCACCAATAGCATCAGCATCACCAACAACAACATCTGCATTTCACGCCTCAACATCACACTCAGTACCTCGGATATCAACATCATATGCCCCATAGATACTAAGGAATATTAGTAATAATGAGTTAAGATGTATTGACTCATTCTTCCTGAAGAATTATATATGTATACTTTATATATATATGGTTTGAAACAATAATAAATCTTTTCGTACTAAGCTATTACGTGTAAATCTTAACTAGTATGTACTACTTGGTTAATTCATATCACTAATATGCTATAATGTACATCCTTCGTTAATGACTTAAAGATCGTTAATCACTGCTTCAGCACAATAAACTCCATTTCATAATAAATCAAGTGTATTATTCAAATACATGTCTGATTTTACACTTCCATTTTCGATGTACTCGAAACTTTTTAGAAAACATTATTCGTGTTTTGTGAATTTCACAAGAATTCCACGAGCACCAACATCATACTGAAATGTCCCGTTCTTATTGATTAAAAACGTTCCATATTAATTGATTTCGTTGCGAGGTTTTGACCTCTATATGAGACATTTTTTCAAAGACTGCATTCATTTTAAAACAAACCATAACCTTTATTTCATCAATAAAGGTTTAAAAGGCTTTACATAGATTATCAAATAATGATAATCTAAAATATCCTGTTTACACACGACCATTACATAATGGTTTACAATACAAATATGTTACAACAAAATAAGTTTCTTGAATGCAGTTTTTACACAATATCATACAAGCATGGACTCCAAATCTCGTCCTTATTTAAGTATGCGACAGCGAAAGCTCTTAATAATCACCTGAGAATAAACATGCTTAAAACGTCAACAAAAATGTTGGTGAGTTATAGGTTTAACCTATATATATCAAATCGTAACAATAGACCACAAGATTTCATATTTCAATACACATCCCATACATAGAGATAAAAATCATTCATATGGTGAACACCTGGTAACTGACATTAACAAGATGCATATATAAGAATATCCCCATCATTCCGGGACACCCTTCGGATATGATATAAATTTCGAAGTACTAAAGCATCCGGTACTTTGGATGGGGTTTGTTAGGCCCAATAGATCTATCTTTTGAATTCGCGTTAATTAGGGTGTCTGTTTCCTAATTCTTAGATTACCAGACTTAATAAAAAGGGGCATATTCGATTTCGATAATTCAACCATAGAATGTAGTTTCACGTACTTGTGTCTATTTTGTAAATCATTTATAAAACCTACATGTATTCTCATCCCAAAAATATTAGATTTTAAAAGTGGGACTATAACTCACTTTCACAGATTTTTACTTCGTCGGGAAGTTAGACTTGGCCACTGGTTGATTCACGAACCTATAACAATATATACATATATCAAAGTATGTTCAAAATATATTTACAACACTTTTAATATATTTTGATGTTTTAAGTTTATTAAGTCAGCTGTCCTCGTTAATAACCTACAACTAGTTGTCCACAGTTAGATGTACAGAAATAAATCGATAAATATTATCTTGAATCAATCCACGACCCAGTGTATACGTATCTCAGTATTGATCACAACTCAAACTATATATATTTTGGAATCAACCTCAACCCTGTATAGCTAACTCCAACATTCACATATAGAGTGTCTATGGTTGTTCCGAAATATATATAGATGTGTCGACATGATAGGTCGAAACATTGTATACGTGTCTATGGTATCTCAAGATTACATAATATACAATACAAGTTGATTAAGTTATGGTTGGAATAGATTTGTTACCAATTTTCAGGTAGCTAAAATGAGAAAAATTATCCAATCTTGTTTTACCCATAACTTCTTCATTTTAAATCCGTTTTTAGTGAATCAAATTGCTATGGTTTTATATTGAACTCTATTTTATGAATCTAAACAGAAAAAGTATAGGTTTATAGTTGGAAAAATAAGTTACAAGTCTTTTTTGTAAAGGTAGTCATTTCAGTCGAAAGAACGACGTCTAGATGACCATTTTAGAAAACATACTTCCACTTTGAGTTTAACCATAATTTTTGGATATAGTTTCATGTTCATAATAAAAATCATTTTCTCAGAATAACAACTTTTAAATCAAAGGTTATCATAGTTTTTAATTAACTAACCCAAAACAGCCCGCGGTGTTACTACGACGGCGTAAATCCGGTTTTACGGTGTTTTTCGTGTTTCCAGGTTTTAAATCATTAAGTTAGCATATCATATAGATATAGAACGTGTGTTTAGTTAATTTTAAAAGTCAAGTTAGAAGGATTAACTTTTGTTTGCGAACAAGTTTAGAATTAACTAAACTATGTTCTAGTGATTACGAGTTTAAACCTTCGAATAAGATAGTTTTATATATATGAATCGAATGATGTTATGAACATCATTACTACCTCAAGTTTAGTAGGTAAACCTACTGGAAGTGACAAGAAATGATCTAGCTTCAAAGGATCTTGGATGGCTTGAAAGTTCTTGAAGTAGGATCATGACACAAAAACAAGTTCAAGTAAGATTTTTACTCGAATTAAGATAGTTTATAGTTATAGAAATTGAATCAAAGTTTAAATATGAATATTACCTTGAATAAGAAAGATAACCTACTGTATATAACAAAGGTTTCTTGATCTTAGATGATTACTTGGAATGGATTAGAAAGCTTGGAAGTAAATTAGTAAACTTGAAGGGATTTTTAAAGTGTTCTTGAAGTGTTCTTCCTATGATGATTATAGCTTGATTCTTGAAGTGATTTTTGATGAAGATGATGATTAACTACTGGAAAAATACGTTCATAATAGTGTGTGTGTGTGTGTGTTGAGAGAGAATTAGAAAGAGAATTGGAAGTGAAATGGAGTGAATGATGAGTGGTAATTGGTGAGTGGTGAGTGGGGTTAAAAGGAGTTCTAGTTAGTTGACTAGCTCATGGTAGAAGTTAAAATTGATTAGTCATACATGATATAATCAAGAGTGGAATCCCATGCTAGTTCCTATTGGTATATACCCATAGTAAGTACGTTTTGAAGCTGTGTATAATACGGGTAAGAATACGACTAGAATTCTTGATGAAAGAAAAGAATGGGAAAGTAACTGTAACCATTTTCGTTAAGTATGAGTGTTTTGATATATGTCTTGAAGTCTTCCAAAAGTATTTTAATACATCTAAATACACTACATGTATATACATTTTAACTGAGTCGTTAAGTCATCGTTAGTCGTTATATGTAAGTGTTGTTTTGAAACCTTTAAGTTAACGATCTCAATTAATGTTGTTAACCCATTGTTTATTATATCTAATGAGATGTTAAATTATTATATTATCATGATATTATGATATATTAATATATCTTAATATGATATATATACATTTAAATGTCGTTACAACGATAATCGTTACATATATGTCTCGTTTCGAAATCCTTAAGCTAGTAGTCTTGTTTATATGTATATAACTCATTGTTAATATACTTATGGAGATACTTACTTATCATAATCTCATGTTAACCATATGTATATCCATATATATATCGTCATGTCGTTTTTACAAGTTTTAACGTTCGTGAATCGCCGGTCAACTTGGGTGGTCAATTGTCTATATGAAACATATTTCAATTAATCAAGTCTTAACAAGTTTGATTGCTTAACATGTTGGAAACATTTAATCATGTAAATATCAATCTCAATTAATATTTATAAACATGGAAAAGTTCGGGTCACTACAGTACCTACCCGTTAAATAAATTTCGTCCCGAAATTTTAAGCTGTTGAAGGTGTTGACGAATCTTCTGGAAATAGATGCGGGTATTTCTTCTTCATCTGATCTTCACGCTCCCAGGTGAACTCGGGTCCTCTACGAGCATTCCATCGAACCTTAACAATTGGTATCTTGTTTTGCTTAAGTCTTTTAACCTCACGATCCATTATTTCGACGGGTTCTTCGATGAATTGAAGTTTTTCGTTGATTTGGATTTCATCTAACGGAATAGTGAGATCTTCTTTAGCAAAACATTTCTTCAAATTCGAGACGTGGAAAGTGTTATGTACAGCCGCGAGTTGTTGAGGTAACTCAAGTCGGTAAGCTACTGGTCCGACACGATCAATAATCTTTAATGGTCCAATATACCTTGGATTTAATTTCCCTCGTTTACCAAATCGAACAACGCCTTTCCAAGGTGCAACTTTAAGCATGACCATCTCTCCAATTTCAAATTCTATATCTTTTCTTTTAATGTCAGCGTAGCTCTTTTGTCGACTTTGGGCAGTTTTCAACCGTTGTTGAATTTGGATGATCTTCTCGGTAGTTTCTTGTATAATCTCTGGACCCGTAATCTGTCTATCCCCCACTTCACCCCAACAAATTGGAGACCTGCACTTTCTACCATAAAGTGCTTCAAATGGCGCCATCTCAATGCTTGAATGGTAGCTGTTGTTGTAGGAAAATTCTGCTAACAGTAGATGTCGATCCCATCTATTTCCGAAATCAATAACACATGCTCGTAGCATGTCTTCAAGCGTTTGTATCGTCCTTTTGCTCTGCCCATCAGTTTGTGGATGATAGGCAGTACTCATGTCTAGACGAGTTCCTAATGCTTGCTGTAATGTCTGCCAGAATCTTGAAATAAATCTGCCATCCCTATCAGAGATAATAGAGATTGGTATTCCATGTCTGGAGACGACTTCCTTCAAATACAGTCGTGCTAACTTCTCCATCTTGTCATCTTCTCTTATTGGTAGGAAGTGTGCTGATTTGGTGAGACGATCAACTATTACCTAAATAGTATCAAAACCACTTGTAGTCCTTGGCAATTTACTGATGAAATCCATGGTAATGTTTTCCCATTTCCATTCTGGGATTTCGGGTTGTTGAAGTAGACCTGATGGTTTCTGATGCTCAACTTTGACCTTAGAACACGTCAAACATTCTCCTACGTATTTAGCAACATCGGCTTTCATACCCTGCCACCAAAAATGTTTCTTGAGATCCTTGTACATCTTCCCCGTTCCAGGATGTATTGAGTATCTGGTTTTATGAGCTTCTCTAAGTACCATTTCCCTCATATCTCCAAATTTTGGTACCCAAATCCTTTCAGCCCTATACCGGGTTCCGTCTTCCTGAATATTAAGATGCTTCTCCGATCCTTTGGGTATTTCATCCTTTAAATTTCCCTCTTTTAAAACTCCTTATTGCGCCTCCTTTATTTGAGTAGTAATATTATTATGAATCATTATATTCATAGATTTTACTCGAATGGGTTCTCTGTCCTTCCTGCTCAAGGCATCGGCTACCACATTTGCCTTCCCCGGGTGGTAACGAATCTCAAAGTCGTAATCATTCAATAATTCAATCCACCTACGCTGCCTCATATTCAGTTGTTTCTGATTAAATATGTGTTGAAGACTTTCGTGGTCGGTATATATAATACTTTTGACCCCATATAAGTAGTGCCTCCAAGTCTTTAATGCAAAAACAACCGCGCCTAATTCCAAATCATGCGTCGTATAATTTTGTTCGTGAATCTTCAATTGTCTAGACACATAAGCAATCACCTTCGTTCGTTGCATTAATACTCAACCGAGACCTTGCTTTGATGCATCACAATAAATCACAAAATCATCATTCCCTTCAGGCAATGACAATATAGGTGCCGTAGTTAGCTTTTTCTTCAATAACTGAAACGCTTTCTCTTGTTCATCATTCCATTCAAATTTCTTCCCTTTATGCGTTAATGCAGTCAAGGGTTTTGCTATTCTGGAAAAGTCTTGGATGAACCTTCTGTAGTAACCAGCTAGTCCTAAAAACTGGCGTATGTGTTTCGGAGTTTTCGGGGTTTCCCACTTTTCAACAGTTTCTATCTTTGCCAGATCCACCTTAATACCTTCTTTGTTCACTATGTGACCGAGGAATTGAACTTCTTCCAACCAAAATGCACACTTTGAAAACTTAGCGTACAATTCTTCCTTCCTCAATACTTCTAACACCTTTCTCAAATGTTCACTGTGTTCTTGGTCATTCTTTGAGTAAATAAGTATGTCATCAATGAAAACAATGACAAACTTGTCAAGGTATGGTCCACACACTCGGTTTATAAGGTCCATGAACACAGCTGGTGCATTACTTAAACCAAACGGCATGACCATAAACTCGTAATGATCGTAACGTGTTCTGAAAGCAGTCTTTGGAATATCATCTTCTTTCACCCGCATTTGATGATACCCGGAACGTAAGTCAATCTTTGAATAAACAGGCGAGCCTTGTAGTTGATCAAATAAGTCATTGATTCTCGGTAGTGGGTAGCGGTTCTTGAGGGTAAGTTTGTTCAACTCTCGGTAGTCGATACACAACCTGAATGTACCATCTTTCTTCTTGACAAACAAAACAGGGGCTCCCCACGGTGATGTGCTTGGTCGAATGAAACCACGCTCTAAAAGTTCTTGTAATTGGCTTTGTAGTTCTTTCATCTCGCTGGGTGCGAGTCTGTAAGGAGCACGACTTATTGGTGCAGCTCCTGGTACAAGATCTATTTGAAATTCAACGGATCAATGTGGGGGTAATCCCGGTAATTCTTTCGGAAATACATCGGGAAATTCTTTTGCAATGGGAACATCATTGATGCTCTTTTCTTCAGTTTGTACTTTTTCGACGTGTGCTAGAACAGCATAGCAACCTTTTCTTATTAGTTTTTGTGCCTTCAAATTACTAATAAGATGTAGCTTCGTGTTGCCCTTTTCTCCGTACACCATTAAGGGTTTTCCTTTTTCTCGTATAATGCGAATTGCATTTTTGTAACAAACGATCTCTGATTTCACTTCTTTCAACCAGTCCATACCGATTATCACATCAAAACTCCCTAACTCTACTGGTATCAAATCAATCTTAAATGTTTCGCTAACCAGTTTAATTTCTCGATTCCGACATATATTATCTGCTGAAATTAATTTACCATTTGCTAATTCGAGTAAAAATTTACAATCCAAAGGCGTCAATGGACAACTTAATTTAGCACAAAAATCTCTACTCATATAGCTTCTATCCGCACCCGAATCAAATAAAACGTAAGCAGATTTATTGTCAATAAGAAACGTACCCGTAACAAGCTCCGGGTCTTCCTGTGCCTCTGCCGCATTAATATTGAAAACTCTTCCGCGGCCTTGTCCATTCATGTTCTCCTGGTTCGGGCAATTTCTAATAATGTGGCCCGGTTTTCCCCATTTATAACAAACTACATTGGCATAACTTGCTCCGACACTACTTGCTCTGCCATTCCTCGTTCCGACACCATTTGTTCCTTTCGTTCTATTAACCCCTGGTCCGTAGACCTCACACTTCGCCGCGCTATGACCATTTCTTTTACACTTGTTGCAAAATTTGGTGCAGAACCCCGAGTGATACTTTTCACACCTTTGGCATAGCTGCTTCTGATTGTTGTTGTTGTTGCGGTTATTATTGTTGTTGGAATGATTATTGTAGTTGTTGTTGTTGTTGTTGTTGGGCCGTTTGTTGTAGTTGCGATTGATGTTGCGATTGTTGGGATAATTGTTGCGATTATTGTTGTAATTGCTGTTGTTGTTGTATTGGTGATTCTTATCACCATTTTCCTCCCACTTTCTTTTGACTTGCTTCACATTGGCCTCTTCAGCAATCTGTTCTTTAATTCTTTCTTCAATCTGGTTCACTAGTTTGTGAGCCATTCTACATGCCTGTTGTATGGAGGCGGGCTCGTGTGAACTTATATCTTCTTGGATTCTTTCCGGTAATCCTTTCACAAACGCGTCGATCTTCTCTTCCTCTTCTTCGAATGCTCCCGGACACAATAGGTACAATTCTGTGAATCGTCTTTCGTACGTGGTAATATCAAATCCTTGGGTTCGTAACCCTCTAAGTTCTGTCTTGAGCTTATTGACCTAGGTTCTGGGACAGTACTTCTCGTTCATCAAGTGCTTGAATGCTGACCATGGTAGTGCGTACGCATCGTCTTGTCCCACTTGCTCTAGATAGGTATTCCACCATGTTAACGCAGAACCTGTGAAGGTATGCGTAGCGTACTTCACTTTGTCCTCTTCAGTACACTTACTTATGGCAAACACCGATTCGACCTTCTCGGTCCACCGTTTCAATCCGATCGGTCCTTCGGTTCCATCAAATTCCAAAAGTTTGCAGGCAGTGAATTCTTTGTAGGTGCATCCTACACGATTTCCTGTACTGCTAGATCCAAGGTTATTGTTGGTATGTAGCGCAGCCTGTACTGCGGCTATGTTTGAAGCTAGAAAAGTACGGAATTCCTCTTCATTCATATTCACGTTGTGTCGAGTAGTCGGTGCCATTTCCTTCAAAATAGTCAAATGGAACAAGTTAATCATACAGAATATTAAGAGTAGTTAATAGTATTTCGTAGCATAATATGAACTCATTTATAAAAGCTTTTTCTTCATATTAGCGTTTTATAAGTTTAAATTCGGGTAGTACCTACCCGTTAAGTTCATACTTAGTAGCTAATATACAATTCAACTACTACAATTCTATATGAAAAACTGATTATAATAATATTTCGCGTTCAAACTTTTACACAATATTTTACAAACTTACAATACCGCTTATTTTACATATAGCATGAAATATAGCACACAATAAATTTGATACAAGATGGTTGTGAAGATAATTCTAGCTAGTACACAAGTCGTTCAGCAAAGGCACTAAAGACACGTAATTCATACGTCCAGAAACAAGTTATGCATTCTGGTTTTACTAGGATTACTTCCCATCCTTGGTCTTGTGGAACATAACCGTTATGGCCGTTGATAAGACAGCGTGTTGTAACGTCGTCAAAGGGACGAGGGTTACGTAATGTCCAACAGTCCCGTAACAATCTAAAAACCTCCTTTCTTACCCCAATTACCGACTCCGTCACTTGTGGGAACGTTTTGTTTAATAGTTGTAGCCCGATGTTCTTGTTCTCACTTTGGTGAGAAGCGAACATTACTAATCCTTAAGCATAACATGCTTCTTTATGTTGCATGTTAGCCGCTTTTTCTAAATCATGAAGTCTAATATTCGGATATATTGAGTCAAAATAATTTCTTAACCCATTGCGTAAAATAGCATTTGGGTTCCCCGCAATATATGCGTCAAAGTAAACACATCGTAACTTATGGTTTTCCCAATGTGATATCCCCCATCTTTCAAACGAAATCCTTTTATAAATCAAGGCATTCTTGGAACGTTCTTCGAATGTCTTACAAACTGATCTCGCCTTAAATAGTTGTGCCGAAGAATTCTGACCGACTCTAGACAAGATTTCATCAATCATGTCTCTGGGTAGGTCTCTTAAAATATTGGGTTGTCTATCCATTTTGTGTTTTTATACTGTAAAATAGAACAAGAGTTAGATTCATAAAAAAAATACTTATTAATACAAGCAATTTTTACATATATCATAAAGCATAAGCACACTATATTACATATATTACACCACACGAATACAACTATCTTATTCCGACTCGCTTGTTTCTTCTTCTTCGGTTTTGGTTCGTTTTGCCAAGTTTCTAGGGATATATGATGTTCCCCTAATACGAGCCGTCGTTTTCCACATTGGTTTAGAAAAACCTGGTGGTTTAGAGGTTCCCGGGTCATTGTTACAACTTAAGGACTTTGGGGGTTGACGATACATATAAAGTTCATCGGGGTTGGAATTAGATTTCTCTATTTTTATGCCTTTTCCCTTATTATTTTCTTTTGCCTTTTTAAATTCAGTTGGGGTAATTTCTATAACATCATCGGAATTCTCGTCGAAATCCGATTCATCGGAGAATTGGTAATCCTCCCAATATTTTGCTTCCTTGGCGGAAACAACATTGACCATAATTAACCTTGGTCGGTTGGTTGAGAATTTTCTTTTACTTAACCGTTTTATTATTTCCCCCACCGGTTCTATTTCTTCATTCGGCTCCGATTCTTCTTCCGGTTCCGATTCTTCTTCCGGTTCCGACTCTTCTTCCGGTTCCTCTTCGGGAACTTGTGAATCAGTCCACGAATCATTCCAATTTATAATTGACTCTTCATTATTATTAGGTGAGTCAATGGGACTTGTTCTAGAGGTAGACATCTATCACATAATATCAAACGCGTTAAGAGATTAATATATCACATAATATTCACATGTTAAAAATATATAGTTTCCAACAAAATTTGTTAAGCAATCATTTTTCAAGTAAACACAGTCGAAGTCCAGACTCACTAATGCATCCTAACAAACTCGATAAGACACACTAATGCAAAATTCTGGTTCTCTAAGACCAACGCTCTGATACCAACTGAAATGTCCCGTTCTTATTGATTAAAAACGTTCCATATTAATTAATTTCGTTGCGAGGTTTTGACCTCTATATGAGACGTTTTTTCAAAGACTGCATTCATTTTAAAACAAACCATAACCTTTATTTCATCAATAAAGGTTTAAAAGGCTTTACGTAGATTATCAAATAATGATAATCTAAAATATCCTGTTTACATACGACCATTACATAATGGTTTACAATACAAATATGTTACAACAAAATAAGTTTCTTGAATGCAGTTTTTACACAATATCATACAAGCATGGACTCCAAATCTCGTCCTTATTTAAGTATGCGACAGCGAAAGCTCTTAATAATCACCTGAGAATAAACATGCTTAAAACGTCAACAAAAATGTTGGTGAGTTATAGGTTTAACCTATATATATCAAATCTTAACAATAGACCACAAGATTTCATATTTCAATACACATCCCATACATAGAGATAAAAATCATTCATATGGTGAACACCTGGTAACCGACATTAACAAGATGCATATATAAGAATATCCCCATCATTCCGGGACACCCTTCGGATATGATATAAATTTTGAAGTACTAAAGCATCCGGTACTTTGGATGGGGTTTGTTAGGCCCAATAGATCTATCTTTAGGATTCGCGTCAATTAGGGTGTCTGTTCCCTAATTCTTAGATTACCAGACTTAATAAAAAGGGGCATATTCGATTTCGATAATTCAACCATAGAATGTAGTTTCACGTGCTTGTGTCTATTTTGTAAATCATTTATAAAACCTGCATGTATTCTCATCCCAAAAATATTAGATTTTAAAAGTGGGACTATAACTCACTTTTACAGATTTTTACTTCGTCGGGAAGTAAGACTTGGCCACTGGTTGATTCACGAACCTATAACAATATATACATATATATCAAAGTATGTTCAAAATATATTTACAACACTTTTAATATATGTTGATGTTTTAAGTTTATTAAGTCAGCTGTCCTCGTTAATAACCTACAACTAGTTGTCCACAGTTAGATGTACAGAAATAAATCGATAAATATTATCTTGAATCAATCCACGACCCAGTGTATACGTATCTCAGTATTGATCACAACTAAAACTATATATATTTTGGAATCAACCTCAACTCTGTATAGCTAACTCCAACATTCACATATAGAGTGTCTATGGTTGTTCCGAAATATATATAGATGTGTCGACATAATAGGTCGAAACATTGTATACGTGTCTATGGTATCTCAAGATTACATAATATACAATACAAGTTGATTAAGTTATGGTTGGAATAGATTTGTTACCAATTTTCACGTAGCTAAAATGAGAAAAATTATCCAATCTTGTTTTACCCATAACTTCTTCATTTTAAATCCGTTTTTAGTGAATCAAATTGATATGGTTTCATATTGAACTCTATTTTATGAATCTAAACAGAAAAAGTATAGGTTTATAGTCGAAAAAATAAGTTACAAGTCATTTTTGTAAAGGTAGTCATTTCAGTCGAAAGAACGACGTCTAGATGACCATTTTAGAAAACATACTTCCACTTTGAGTTTAACCATAATTTTTGGATATAGTTTCATGTTCATAATAAAAATCATTTTCTCAGAATAACAACTTTTAAATCAAAGTTTATCATAGTTTTTAATTAACTAACCCAAAACAGCCCGCGGTGTTACTACGACGGCGTAAATCCGGTTTTACGGTGTTTTTCGTGTTTCCAGGTTTTAAATCATTAAGTTAGCATATCATATAGATATAGAACATGTGTTTAGTTAATTTTAAAAGTCAAGTTAGAAGGATTAACTTTTGTTTGCGAACAAGTTTAGAATTAACTAAACTATGTTCTAGTGATTACGAGTTTAAATCTTCGAATAAGATAGTTTTATATATATGAATCGAATGATGTTATGAACATCATTACTACCTCAAGTTTAGTAGACAAACCTACTGGAAGTGACAAGAAATGATCTAGCTTCAAAGGATCTTGGATGGCTTGAAAGTTCTTGAAGTAGGATCATGACACAAAAACAAGTTCAAGTAAGATTTTTACTCGAATTAAGATAATTTATAGTTATAGAAATTGAATCAAAGTTTGAATATGAATATTACCTTGAATAAGAAAGATAACCTACTGTATATAACAAAGGTTTCTTGATCTTAGATGATTACTTGGAATGGATTAGAAAGCTTGGAAGTAAATTAGTAAACTTGAAGGGATTTTTGAAGTGTTCTTGAAGTGTTCTTCCTATGATGATTATAGCTTGATTCTTGAAGGGATTTTTGATGAAGATGATGATTAACTACTAGAAAAATACGTTCATAATAGTGTGTGTGTGTGTGTGTTGAGAGAGAATTAGAAAGAGAATTGGAAGTGAAATGGAGTGAATGATGAGTGGTAATTGGTGAGTGGTGAGTGGGGTTAAAAGGAGTTCTAGTTAGTTGACTAGCTCATGGTAGAAGTTAAAATTGATTAGTCATACATGACATAATCAAGAGTGGAATCCCATGCTAGTTCCTATTGGTATATACCCATAGTATGTACGTTTTGAAGCTGTGTATAATACGGGTAAGAATACGACTAGAATTCTTGATGAAAGAAAAGAATGGGAAAGTAACGGTAACCATTTTCGTTAAGTATGAGTGTTTTGATATATGTCTTGAAGTCTTCCAAAAGTATTTTAATACATCTAAATACACTACATGTATATACATTTTAACTGAGTCGTTAAGTCATCGTTAGTCGTTACATGTAAGTGTTGTTTTGAAACCTTTAAGTTAACGATCTCAATTAATGTTGTTAACCCATTGTTTATTATATCTAATGAGATGTTAAATTATTATATTATCATGATATTATGATATATTAATATATCTTAATATGATATATATACATTTAAATGTCGTTACAACGATAATCGTTACATATATGTCTCGTTTCGAAATCCTTAAGTTAGTAGTCTTGTTTATATGTATATAACTCATTGTTAATATACTTATGGAGATACTTACTTATCATAATCTCATGTTAACCATATGTATATCCATATATATATCGTCATGTTATTTTTACAAGTTTTAACGTTCGTGAATCGCCGGTCAACTTGGGTGGTCAATTGTCTATATGAAACATATTTCAATTAATCAAGTCTTAACAAGTTTGATTGCTTAACATGTTGGAAACATTTAATCATGTAAATATCAATCTCAATTAACATTTATAAACATGGAAAAGTTCGGGTCACTACACATATACCGAGGTATATCAATAACAATGAATGATGAAGTATTGATTCATAACTCCATTAAAGAAATATTCCGCGACGATTATGTAATCTCTCAAGTTTTGAAGATTATTTATTCTTGTTCCAATCGCAAATCAAATGATTTTAATATTATATTAACTCATTAAATCTATATTATATTTGAAGAATACATATATGAACGTATATCTCCATAAAGATTGTAATTAAAGTTCTTTTGTACAAACTGTTAATTGTGAAAATATTTTAACGGGTAGGTAATACCCGAGAAATATTTATATCTCACATTAATATGTTGCATTGTACATTCTTCAATTCTGATTCAATAATCAATAACTATACTACTTACGTTCACAAGATATATGTATCCGTTCACTAAAGAACAACCATTTTCGTACAAATTCAATTACATATTCTAATTTTGACATATCAGAATCCAAGTAAAGCTTTAGCAGGTGTTATCTTCCTAAAGATTACTAAATTCATATATATATATATATATATATATATATATATATATATATATATATATATATATATATATATATATATATATATATATATATATATATATATATATATATATATATATATATATTCATTCGTATTTTGTGATGAATTATCACGTCAAACCACAAAAATTAGAACCATTGATGGTTACATCCTACGCTTAAACACTTCAAATTCAAAATTCTTGAAAACACCTCGGATTGATAATCAATGATTCAGATTCGTTAACCTTGAGAATGCTGACGAAGCAGCAAAAGCTATAGGTGGTCTTAATGGCCAAAAGTTTGATGATAAAGAATGACATATTGAAAAAGCTCAGATTTAGAACTGAAAAACGGATTGAGCTAACCATGAAGGAGACCATGGACAAATCACAAGGACTAAACCTGTAATCAAAGAATCTAGATGATTCGAATTCTGATGAAAACCACAAAAGATCTCCTTACGCATTCTAAATCCTTACAGAAGAATTTTCCTCATTATCATTGGATCTTATAAAATTCTAAGATATCATCGTATCTTTCATTATAAATATCCTCTATATGTCTGAAGATACCTTCATAACTATTCTTGTCCGAAATTATTTATCACTTCGCACTATCTGTGTTACATAATAAAGGAAACTGTTTTAGTTTCTATATTTCTATAACATACAAGTTTAAATTTTGAATGATTTGAGGTAGTGTTGGGAATTGAAGCATGAGTTAGTATAATATAATGACATCAGGCCAACGTGATTATATTACAGTAAGTCATGCTAAATTTTTAATGGAAGATGATGATTCATAGACTTTATAATCATCATTTGCCATGTTACATGACTTTTACATTCTACTTAACCTCTGAACATATCAAGAACATATATTCTTGATAGTTCTATCCTTAGTAATTCTAGTAATTTGACAAATCAAATTGTGCTATTACCTTTCCTTCTGCTTTGTATATTACGATCATTCGAAACTCCATACCTACGAATTCTAGACCATTATTCGCTTGACTTGAAGTCGGGAAGGAAAAACAAGAGCATAGAGCTCCGACATATAAGGTAAAATATAAAGCCCGATAACAACACGGAAATTACAAACCGTGTATATCAATGCGTATAGCAACATAAAGACACGGGAGAATTAAAAACACTATAACCCCAAGGTAATTGTAGAAGTAAACAGATTTCTCTGGGGGTAAATAAAAAAGAAGAATGACAGAAACGATAGTCAGAAAAATATCCAGGATAAGAACTGGATGGAGCATTTTCACAATCTTTGGAAGTATGAATCGAGAAAGAAAGTATAGAAGTGGTGAAGATAATGAAACAGAAGAAGCTAATTTATAGCAAAATTCTAGACACAACAATCAAGGCAATTTTAATTTCCTTTATTACCGGAGAATCAAATCTTATACAGATTATAAAGATTTCCTTTAAATCCCTTGAATTCCGGAAATTACCTTTAATTATGTCAAAAGTTAAGGCAAACTGATATTTCCTTATTTCAAACTTTTAAGATAACTTCATTTATACTCTTCCTATAATCGAATAGTTTTATCCATATTACCCAATGTTGATAAAACAATATTTTCAACTCATATTCATCATTCTTGTTGTAAAGAATGACAATCTCTATCAAATTTCACGACTATAATTTTCATGAACTCCTCTCTATTTTGTCTACCCTAGCATGGTGGCATAAACGCTCAAGGTTTAAATGAGCTCGATATTATTCATAACACATTTTATATATCCAATTTACTGAAATAACTTGTATAACATCATCATTTTGAATGATCTTCGCATTAATAATAAAATGCACTTCGTCGAAGAACTTGTAGAAATTATGGTTTGTATGATTTTAATTCTTGAAACAGAACAATATTCTATCTGTTGGAATTTACGTAAGGCCCCGAGCATACCTGGAAATGTGAAAACCAAATAAAACGTAAATATCCTCGTCTATGTACGAACAACACCGATTAATGGCAACAACTAAATTTCGGGACGAAATTTCTTTTAACGGGTAGGTACTATAACAACCCTCATATTTCCTTACTTGAATTGACTAATTTGACTATAGGGTTGTTATCCATACGTAATATATAATTAAATTTGACATTGATCAAATATTTATTTTTAGTCGACACTTTTTGTTAACTAAAGTTTACACTAATTATATAAAATAACTTTAGTTAATATTAATATTAATGCGTATTATATTTAAAACTATATGAAACATAATTATTAATTAAATAATAAGTTATTTTAATCATTATATATATATTTTTAGCTTATAAAAAAAAGAGATTTTTTTTTAAAATAATGAGCCCATGAATTTTGACTAAATATTTTCAAAAACAAAAACTTATTACAAACATTTTTAACATGTTTTTATTTTTGTCAAAATTGGCACCTTTATTTTATTTATATTTTTTCTTTTCACCAACTATTTTTTTCCCTATAATTACCCACTTCCATTTCATAAAAACTTGTATCAAATCTTTGAAAAAACTCTCTCACAAACTTGGGAAAGTACTTGAGGTATTTTCTATATTTTTTATCGAATTGCTTTTATTTTTTTGTATATTCTTTAAAAATTTGAATTTAATATATATAAATTATTTTTACATGTTATATTTAGTATTATAAGTATTATGATGTATAAAAATAATTTTGATAATTTATGGAATATTATTTATAATTAAATACGAATTATGTACTCCCTCCGTCCCACTTCAAATGTCCACCTTTCTATTTTGGGACGTCCCATATCAAATGTCCACTTTGTATATTAACCAATAAGAAGAGGTTATTCTGGAGAGAGAAGATTTCTGATTGGTGGAGAATGAAGTTAGTGGGATTTCCTAAAACTGTGTGCAAAAAGTAAGTGGACATTTGTAATGGGACGGAGGTAGTAGTATTTAAACATAAAAACAATATAAAATTCGTAATAAAATATTAAACAATAATAAAAATAATTATAATTTTTTTTGAGATTATTATACTTTTATAAACAAGCAAAAATTATAAAAATTAAATAAATGGGATGATTAGTATTTAAAAAGAATTTACTTTTGTATTACTCTAAACCGAGAGAAATAATAAAGAAAATACAAAATAAATACAAACATATATTAAATATTTTTATAAAATTTTTATATGATTAGTAGCATCACTAGATACTTTAAAAAAATATAAAAATTATTTTTAAATTATTTTTCCTAATTATTTAATTATAGGCCGATTACAATGGTTAAATAATTAGAAAACATTAAATAAATAATATTTTGATATAAAATTTGATTTAATAATTTTTATAACATTTTTACATAATATAGAACCTGTAAAAAATATAAAATTATTTATTTAGGTCGATTTAATATTTATTACCTAATTAAATTTGATTAATATAAACCGAGTATATATATAAAGAAAAGTGGGAAATAAATACAAAAACTTGATAAAATTATTTTTATAAAATATCATACTGAATTGTGTAATTAACTAAGTTTATAAAAATTATAAATATAATATTTAATGAATTAATATTCGAATTAACATATATTAGTATGATTTTCGATTAACATAAGTATATTACATATACTAAATTAATATTATTATTATAACTTATGGTTAATAACTAAGTATACTATATAATAAAGTATAATGCTTATAATGTAAGTTAATAACAATACATTATTAATAAACAGTTATTTTATAACTATACTAATTTAATAATAATAACTTATAATATATAATATAAGATAATCAAATTGTTAATACATTAATAAATATCATATAACATATATAATAACATATAAACCTAAATTGAAGGTTAATCAAAGATAATGTACAATTCATGTGAACTTCATCGCTACTCACGGTCGTAAGTGAATGATGTCTAGGTTGCCATTTATGGGTAAGCTTGTGGATCTCGAATGCCATGACTTAGATTCTGGTCAAGAGTCCTGGGCCCCCGGTTACATCTGGTCATTCCTGACTTATTTGATAGCAACGAAGTTTGAGCAAAGTTATACAACATCTTGCTAAAGATTAACCCGAACTTTCTAAAATTGGAAAATTACTATAAGTGGAAACTTTCCATAAATAGTAACCTTCCGAAAATAGAAATTCTTTAGTGAACCATTACTATCAATATAGTACTATATACTATTGTCTGTTAGGCAATGTCTGATCATACGTTCTATCTCTAGGTTGAGATCTCGGTCATGTTCTTCCGTTCAATTCTTTCGTGGAATACTCTTTTGTGCTACTAAGGTGAACTTCATAGCCCCACTTTTTACTATTTCATAACTGGTTTACAACTTTTAGGGTGAGACACATGCTTTCTTTATAACTGTTTTACGCTTAGACACAAGTACTAAATTGTTAACTATGCTATCATGCTTTGATTCATGCTAAATCCCTACCGTAATATCGTTAATTGCTACGTTTAAATGCAAACTTAATTATTGTGAGTAGGCCTATTGAGAGTAACGTCTCTAACCATTCGATCGTTGGTCTTTGGTTTCATAATAATGATTCCACGACACTGACAGTACAATGTGTCATAGGGTAAACTTGTTTAGTAGAGATATTACAAAATGCAGCAACACTTTTAGATTGATATTTCCATATCAATCAACTTTAAACTAAATCTTGTGGTCTAAAACTTTGGATATTAATTATAAACCTGTGAATTTCACTCAACCTTTTTGGTTGACACTTTAAGCATGTTTTGTCTCAGGTGATGATTGAGCTAGCTGTTTGCAACTTTGTGATGATAGATTTGATGCTTGCATGGAGTCCACATCGCATATTATATTTTGTTCATAAACATTTATTTTACGTTTTAATAATAATGTAAACATGTATTACTGCTTCCGCTGTTTTATTAACAAAGGTTTTATTTAAAAAGTGTCATATAGAGTCGTTCTCGTTTATACAACTGTGTTATGATATGATTGGTCACAATTACCCCTGGTCCATTTTGGGGGGTGTGACAAAAGCAATAATAGACGTGTTTGGTAAGAAACTGACTCTAAGGATAGAGGACGAGAGTGTTACCTTTTCTGTTGATAGAGCCATGCAACAACCGCAATCTGTAGATGATACTTGTTATTATGTTCAAACTATAGATTCACAAGCAGAATTATTACAACAATTTCCAGAATTACAAGGAACAGGAGAATGTTCTTTAGGAGAAGGGACTGAACCAATTGATGAAGCTGAAATGTTAGCTACACTTATGGCTAATGAATACGAACCAACAAAAAAGAACTTCAAATGTTAAAAGAAGAAAACAGATATCGATACAAACCATTTAGAATACACTTATTTACATGGTAAATCTGAATTACCTGTAATAATCTCGTCTTCTCTTACTGAAAATGAAAAATCTCAACTCATTTATGTACTAAAAGCTCATAAACCAGCTATTGCATGGAAGATTCATGACATTAAAGGTATAAGTCCTTCGTATTGCACATATAAAATCCTTATGGAAGAAGGTCATAAAACATATGTGTAATGCCAACGAAGACTAAATCCTAATATGCTCGATGCAGTTTTAATTTATCCAATTTCTGATAGACCATGGGTAAGCCCAGTTCAATGTGTACCTAAGAAGGGTGGCATCACTGTCATCACAAATGAAAAAGATGAGCTTATTCCTACTAGGACTCTAACAGGATGGCGTGTTTGTATTGATTATAGAAAATTAAATGACGCCACCAGAAAAGATCACTTTCTCCGACCTTTCATTGATCAAATGTTGGAAAGGTTAGCTGGGAACAGTTACTATTGTTTTCTTGACGGGTTCTCTGGATACTTTCAAATTCCAATCGCACCCGAGGACCAAGAAAAAACCACGTTCACGTGCCCTTATGGTACTTTTGCTTACAAACGCATACCATTTGGACTTTGCAACGCCCCTGCAACCTTTCAAAGGTGCATGATGGCGATTTTTCACGACATGATAGAAGAATGCATGGTAGTTTTCATGGATGACTTTTTAGTCTTCGGTGATACTTTTGAATCATGTCTAGTTAATCTTGAACGAATGCTTATTAGATGCGAGAAATCAAATGTATTTCTTAATTGGGAGAAATGCCATTTCATTGTTAAAGAAGGTATCGTTCTTGGTCATAAAATTTCAAAGGAAGGAATTGAAGTAGATAGAGCTAAAGTAGATGTAATTGCTAAACTTCCACATTCCACCAATATTAGAGGAGTTAGGAGTTTTCTAGGCATGCCGGTTTTTACCGACGTTTCATAAAAGATTTTTCTAAAATTGCCACTCCTATGAACAAACTCCTAGAAAAAGATGCTCCATTCATCTTTTCGGATGAATGTATCAAATCTTTTAATATTCTTAAAGAAAAAGTCAATAATGCGCCGATCATGATAACTCCAAATTGGAATCTACCATTTGAACTCATGTGCGATGCAAGTGATTTTGCAATGGGAGCCGTTTTAGGACAAAGACTTGAAAAACGATTTCAACCTATCTATTACGCTAGTAAGACGTTAAAAGGAGCACAATAGAATTACACAACTACTGAAAAAGAACTCCTTGCTATTGTCTTTGCTTTAGACAAATTTCGTTCATATCTCGTTCTAGCTAAAACGATGGTCTATACCGACTATTCTGCTCTTAGATACCTATTTTTGAAATAAGATGTCAAACCACGATTAATCCATTGGATCTTACTCTTACAAGAGTTCGATATTGAAATTCGAGACAAAAAGGGAGCAGAAAATCTCGCAGCTGATCATCTTTCTCGCCTTGAAAATCCTGAATTAGAAGTTCTAAATGAATCGGCCATACAAGATAACTTTCCTGATGAATATCTCTTGAAAATCGATTATAATGAAATTTCATGGTTCGCAGACTATGCAAACTACTTAGTATGTGGATTCCTTGAAAAAGGGTTGTCGTACCAAAAACGAAAGAAATTCTTTAGTGATATAAAACACTATTTTTGGGAAGATCCACATTTGTTTAAAAGTTGTCCCGATGGAATAATACGCCGATGCGTATTCGGAGATGAAGCTAGTCAAATCTTAAACAATTGTCTCACAGGACCAACAGGAGGGCATTATGGGCCTCAGCTCACAGCAAGGAAAGTCTACGATGCTGGATCCTATTGGCCTATAATTTTCAAAGACGCACACCTTCTTTGTAAATTTGGTGATGCAGGTCAAAGGGCCAGATAAATAAGTCAACGTGATGAAATGCCACAAAATGTCATTCAAGTATGTGAAGTATTTGACGTTTGGGGTATTGACTTTATGGGTCCATTTCCAAAATCTCATAATAATCTCGACATTCTCGTTGCCATTGATTATGTATCAAAATGGGCGGAAGCACAAGCTCTCCCAACTAACGATGCACGAGTTGTAGTCAACTTCTTAAAATGTCTTTTTGCAAGGTTCGGAACACCGAAAGCTTTAATAAGTGATCGGTGTACTCATTTTTGTAATAATCAACTTGAGAAAGTTCTCAAAAAATATGGAGTAACTCATAAAATCTCAACCGCTTATCATCCACAAATAAGTGGACAAGTTGAAAATACCAACCGAGCTTTAAAACGTATTCTAGAGAAAACCGTAGGATCAAATTCGAAGGAATGGTCCATGAAATTGGAGGATGCACTCTGGGCTTTTAGAACAGCCTACAAAACTCCAATTGGAACCACACCTTTTAAACTCGTTTACGAAAAAGCATGTCACCTTCCAGTAGAAATTGAGCACAAAGCATTTTGGGCTTTGAAGACATGTAATCTTGATTTGCATGAAGCCGGACGTCTATGGGTAAGTCAACTAAACGAATTAGAAGAATTAAAATATGATGCATATGAAAATTCATTAATCTATATGGAAAGAACGAAGAAATGGCATGATAAAAGAATCAGAAGTTCAAAAGAATTTAAGGAAGGAGACATAGTTCTTCTTTTCAATTAACGATTCAAGCTATTTCCTGGAAAATTGAAATCAAGATGGTCTGGACCATTCATAGTCAAAAGAGTTTTCTCATACGGAACAATAGAGTTAATAAATTCAAATGGGATTGAATTTAAAGTTAATGGTCACAGAGTTAAACATTACATACATGATCCGATGGAAGTCGACAATGAAGTTAATCATTATTTCGGTACCACAGCTAACTAAGTGTGGGGAGAATAAAATATTTTAAGGATAATATAATGCTGTCTAGAGTTAGATTTTCTGTTTTCGTGTAGTTCTCGAGAATGGAATTCGATTGGTCTTTCCTTAGCAGACCCTAAAGAACTAGTCTTCTCCCTCCATTCTGAATTTTTGTGTTTCTAGGTTGTACGAGATGAAGAATTCATTTGATTTGAACCATGGTCTACTACTGCATGCTATGATTACTAAACGTAATAATAACACCTTCCCAAGTGAACTGGTATCATTCATAAGAGGCAAAATGGACGAAGTAAGAAAAGAAGTCAGGAACAATCATAATAAGATACATTTCGGTAAAGGAAAATCACAATCCGCAGCAACAAGAAGAGCACGACATCTTGAAAAATGTCATAAAGGCGAAAAATGGTCACACGAAGGAAAATGCTCGACGAATCAGACATATTCCAATACCGAGTTCGTTACTCTATGCAGAGAAGGACCGATCATATGTTTAGAAGAAAAGTTGTTAAATACTCGAGGTTACGCTTATGTAGCAATGGAAAACCAAATCGAACGACTCTTTTATGAGTTGACCAGAGCAGGTCACTAAGAATTTCATCTAGCAGGTAAGTTTGTACAGTTTTTATTTTTATTTTTATTATTTACTTTTAACCTTTTGTTAATAAACGCTGAATCGTTCGCTATAAAGTATTAAATTGATATTCAATAAAATTAGGTATAATAAACCGAAATTATTGATATCATACAAAAATTTAATGCATCACTGCGAAATTTACCGTTTATTCATAAGGTATAAATATCTTTAATCAATCAATCCAAAATATTTCAAAAATTCGTCAGGAGTAAAACTAGGTAATATAGCCGAAATTACTTTACCCGAAAGAGGGACATATATTTTTGTTAATATTTGATTGATTAAAGTGGGATAAAAGACCAAAAAGATTTTCATTTCATTTTTATTTTATTTTTAAAATTAATATAATATTAGTTTAAAACATAAGTTTGTAAAACTAATATATTTAAATATTAATAATATTTATATAAAATTTTATGCATTTTAAAATTAAGTTTGGTGTGAATTTAAAAATAAAAATTTACTTTATTTCATTAAGTTAAAAATTGATTTCTAAAATGCGTCGTAAGTTAAATACTAGGTCGTTGAACCGAAATTGCTTTACCCGAGGGCGGGGCGACAATTTTGTTATCATTATTTTTAATCTTATTGATTTAAAGTATGTCAAAAACATTTTAAAAAAAACCCCAAAAATCTTTGCTTTCAAAACAACGCTTTTGAAATGACAAATTTTAAAATTTTGTAGAGGGACGAACTAGGTGAACGTACCGAAATGCCCTCAATCTAAAAAGAAACAAAATTTTAAATTAATTAATTAATTAATTGTTTTACAAGTTAAAGGTTTTAAAAAAAAGAGCACCGCACTCGCGGAGCTCCTGAGGGGAAAAAGCACCGCACTCGTGGAGCAATTAAAATCCAGATGGGATAAACTGGTCGACAGACCAGTCCCCAAAACACACCCAACCCAATTTTTTCTGCGAAAATACACATAAAAACCCTTCCAAAATTCGCGATTTTTCATCTAAAATCACCAAATCTTCACTAAAATCATGATTGGGAGATTCCTAACAAGAAATTTTTTAAGGAGATCGGTAAATTTCTACACAATACACTCTTTAATTCGTATTATTAGTGTTCTTGAGCAAAATTATACCTAATTTGATTTTGATGATTTCTAGCTTAGTTATAGTTAAACTGATTGTATATTATGCTTGTATAACCTAGATTGATGCTATTTAACATGATTAGAAGCCTTAAACTTCAAAATTTTGAGTAATCCAGGGTTTGTGTTCTTGAGCAAATTTGGTGCTTTTTGATATAAACAGGTTATGGCCGAATTTTGTTGCTAGTTCATGCTTAATTAAGTAGTTTAACATGTTTAGGTTGCTAAATGATTCAAACTTTGATCCTAAACATGATTTTTGAGCAAGATTGTTGACTTTTTAAGTAAAAAATGCATGAACTTGATTAATTTGATATGAATGCCATTTGAAACTTGTTTAATTGCTAGTAATGGTTATTTTGACATGTTATTTGAGTAGAATACTTAGGAACAATGTATACATTTTCATATATTTTTATTTGAAAAAATTTAGAATTGTTAATATTATGAAAATGTGTATAAGTTTATTATTGGTTAAACATGTCATTAGGATTATTTTGATTTATGATTTTGCGAACACTAATGCACATTTGAATGCACAAAAATTATGTTTAATGTGTTTTGCAGACTGAAAGGGGTGAATCTTCATCCGCTGCCCAAGCTCATAATGCTCCTCCTGAGAATGCAGGTGAACAGGAGATTAACGACCAATACAGACAAAATCTACCTCATCCATTCATTGCATATTCAAATATACACGAGGCAGATTTACACCCTAATTTAAGATTTGACAGACATTGGATAGATTATCCAAAATATCAGAGGAACTTACACATTCTTCAGTCTAAGAATGTTGAAGTATCCAGGGTGATAGAGTGGGAACCGTTAGAGACTGTGGGATTGGCCGAACCAATCAGAGAATTACTTTACCAAAGGTATGGTAATTCTACTTTTAATGATTGGGAATGTTTATTCACTATACGTAGGCCTGTATATAGGGAATGGTGTGTGGAATTGTTATGTACTGTTAAAATAAATGATCAGGTAGCTAGCTTAACTGATCAGAGTTTTATTAGATTTTTATTAGGAGGTGTGATGCACCATATGTCTCTATTAGATATAGCTTAGGCTTTGTGTATATATACGCCTAAGGAACTAGCATCTGCTGATTGTCAAAGGTTAATAATTAATGGTAGAAAGGTTGATGATAACTATGATGCGAATGAAATATGGAGTAGAATGTCTAGACATAATCGATTTCGTGGGGGATTTTACTCTTATACCAATATTGATAGAGGTGAGCTAAGAGTGATTCATAGGTTCTTAGCAAACTCAATTACACAACGAGGTAGGAATAAAGAGAAGGTAAATGAAAATGATCTATTTTACCTCATGTGTATTAGAGACCCACAGAGCTTTGTGAACATACCTTATTGTGTGGGTTATTACTTATCGGTAATGGTAAGGGGTATGCGAAATAATAGTATAATAGGAGGTGGAATTTTCATTACTTTAATTGCAGAGTATCTCAATGTGGATAGAAGTCAGGGGGCATTATTAGTTGCAGTACCAGAACCCCGTGATAGAATTGATTTACGCGTGTATCTGAAATGTCAAGTTCTTATTGATTAAAAACGTTCCATGTTAATTGATTTCGTTGCGAGGTTTTGACCTCTATATGAGACGTTTTTCAAAGACTGCATTCATTTTTAAAACAAACCATAACCTTTATTTCATCAATAAAGGTTTAAAAAGCTTTACGTAGATTATCAAATAATGATAATCTAAAATATCCTGTTTACACACGACCATTACATAATGGTTTACAATACAAATATGTTACAACAAAATAAGTTTCTTGAATGCAGTTTTTGCATAATATCATACAAGCATGGACTCCAAATCTCGTCCTTAATTAAGTATGCGACAGCGGAAGCTCTTAATAATCACCTGAGAATAAACATGCTTAAAACGTCAACAAAAATATTGGTGAGTTATAGGTTTAACCTATATATATCAAATCATAAGAATAGACCACAAGATTTCATATTTCAATACACATCCCATACATAGAGATAAAAATCATTCATATGGTGAACACCTGGTAACCGACATTAACAAGATGCATATATAAGAATATCCCCATCATTCCGGGACACCCTTCGGATATGATATAAATTTCGAAGTACTAAAACATCCGGTACTTTGGATGGGGTTTATTAGGCCCAAATAGATCTATCTTTAGGATTCGTGTCAATTAGGGTGTATGTTCCCTAATTCTTAGATTACCAGACTTAATAAAAAGGGGGCATATTCGATTTCGATAATTCAACCATAGAATGTAGGTTCACGTACTTGTGTCTATTTTGTAAATCATTTATAAAACCTGCATGTATTCTCATCCCAAAAATATTAGATTTTAAAAGTGGGACTATAACTCACTTTCACAGATTTTTACTTCGTCGAGAAGTAAGACTTGGCCACTGGTTGATTCACGAACCTATAACAATATATACATATATATCAAAGTATGTTCAAAATATATTTACAACACTTTTAATATATTTTGATGTTTTAAGTTTATTAAGTCAGCTGTCCTCGTTAGTAACCTACAACTAGTTGTCCACAATTAGATGTACAGAAATAAATCGATAAATATTATCTTGAATCAATCCACGACCCAGTGTATACGTATTTCAGTATTGATTACAACTCAAACTATATATATTTTGGAATCAACCTCAACCCTGTATAGCTAACTCCAACATTCACATATAGAGTGTCTATGGTTGTTCTGAAATATATATAGATGTGTCGACATGATAGGTCGAAACATTGTATACGTGTCTATGGTATCTCAAGATTATATAATATACAATACAAGTTGATTAAGTTATGGTTGGAATAGATTTGTTACCAATTTTCACGTAGCTAAAATGAGAAAAATTATCCAATCTTGTTTTACCCATAACTTCTTCATTTCAAATCCGTTTTGAGTGAATCAAATTGCTATGGTTTCATATTGAACTCTATTTTATGAATCTAAACAGGAAAAGTATAGGTTTATAGTCGAAAAAATAAGTTACAAGTCATTTTTGTAAAGGTAGTCATTTCAGTCGAAAGAACGACGTCTAGATGACCATTTTAGAAAACATACTTCCACTTTGAGTTTAACCATAATTTTTGGATATAGTTTCATGTTCATAATAAAAATCATTTTCTCAGAATAATAACTTTTAAATCAAAGTTTATCATAGTTTTTAATTAACTAACCCAAAACAGCCCGCGGTGTTACTACGACGGTGTAAATCCGGTTTTACGGTGTTTTTCGTGTTTCCAGGTTTTAAATCATTAAGTTAGCATATCATATAGATATAGAACATGTGTTTAGTTGATTTTAAAAGTCAAGTTAGAAGGATTAACTTTTGTTTGCGAACAAGTTTAGAATTAACTAAACTATGTTCTAGTGATTACAAGTTTAAACCTTCGAATAAGATAGCTTTATATATATGAATCGAATGATGTTATGAATATCATTACTACCTTAAGTTCCTTGGATAAGCCTACTGGAAAAGAGAAAAATGGATCTAGCTTCAACGGATCCTTGGATGGCTCGAAGTTCTTGAAGCAGAATCATGACGCGAAAACAAGTTCAAGTAAGATCATCACTTGAAATAAGATTGTTATAGTTATTGAAATTGAACCAAAGTTTGAATATGATTATTACCTTGTATTAGAATGATAACCTACTGAAAGAAACAAAGATTTCTTGAGGTTGGATGATCACCTTACAAGATTGGGAGCTAGCAAACTTGAAAGTATTCTTGATTTTATGTAACTAGAACTTGTAGAATATATGAAGAACACTTAGAACTTGAAGATAGAACTTGAGAGAGATCAATTAGATGAAGAAAATTGAAGAATGAAAGTGTTTGTAGGTGTTTTTGGTCGTTGGTGTATGGATTAGATATAAAGGATATGTAATTTTGTTTTCATGTAAATAAGTCATGAATGATTACTCATATTTTTATAATTTTATGAGATATTTCATGCTAGTTGCCAAATAGTGGTTCCCACATGTATTAGGTGACTCACATGGGCTGCTAAGAGCTGATCATTGGAGTGTATATACCAATAGTACATACATCTAAAAGCTGTGTATTGTACGAGTACGAATACGGGTGCATACGAGTAGAATTGTTGATGAAACTGAACGAGGATGTAATTGTAAGCATTTTTGTTAAGTAGAAGTATTTTGATAAGTGTATTGAAGTCTTTCAAAAGTGTATAAATACATATTAAAACACTACTTGTATATACATTTTAACTGAGTTGTTAAGCCATCGTTAGTCGTTACATGTAAGTGTTGTTTTGAAACCTTTAGGTTAACGATCTTGTTAAATGTTGTTAACCCAATATTTATAATATCAAATGAGATTTTAAATTATTATATTATCATGATATTATCATGTATGAATATCTCTTAATATGATATATATACATTAAATGTCTTTACAACGATAATCGTTACATATATGTCTCGTTTAAAAATCATTAAGTTAGTAGTCTTGTTTTTACATATGTAGTTCATTGTTAATATATTTAATGATATGTTTACTTATCATAGTATCATGTTAACTATATATATATATATATATATATATATATATATATATATATATATATATATATATATATATATATATATATATATATATATATCCATATATATGTCATCATATAGTTTTTTTACAAGTTTTAACGTTCGTGAATCACCGGTCAACTTGGGTGGTCTATTGTCTATATGAAACATATTTCAATTAATCAAGTCTTAACAAGTTTGATTGCTTAACATGTTGGAAACATTTAATCATGTAAATATCAATCTTAATTAATATATATAAACATGGAAAAGTTCGGGTCACTACAGTATCATGGTGCAAAGGTTTTAAAGAAATGACATAACACTGCAGTACCATATGATGGCACGCATCCACAGGTAGAACGAGATCAGGAGCAAGGTAATGCGGGTGGAGGAAACCAAATGACAGATATACAAAGAATAATGACCCAAAGTGCATACAATCAGGCTATGCAATGTGTGTTTCAGGGTTGGCAATATCATCGAGAATATATCAAAGCCTATTTAGCCTCCCAAGGTAGGAACTACATTCCTACTGAACCGGCCTATTTTCCTCCATGGACCGATGATACACGACCACCTTTTCCTACATATGATCCATTCCAAGCGTATCAAAACGTATATCACAAACCTTGGAACCCCTTCTGGTACAATCAGAATCAACCCTAATTTTCTTAGTCATATTTATTTTATTATTTGTAATGTTACTACTTTTAATATTTATTTTGGTATTGTAATAGTTTTTTATAGTTTTCTAATGTTTTAAATATTAGATTTTATAAATTTTTGAACGTGGGGTGATATACCCAACTTCAAAAATATATATATGTTTGTAGTTTATCTTATGTACAAAACAGGGTAAAACATCGCACTTTCAAAGACTGGCATTAAGTTCAGCAAAAGCTATTAATTTTGACGGCAAGACGAAAAACAAATGTGATATAACAGCTGCAGGAATGAACAAATGATGTGCACCATTTATCATTCAAACAAAGAACAATATATTTGGAAACTTTGGTAAATCTTATTCATCTTTTTACGCTAATCACCCTCAATAATTCAAATTGTTACTGATTTCTTGCAAATGAGGGCATTGCAAGATCTTAAGTGTGGGAAGGGATTAAATTCTTTCGGGTTTTAAACATTTGACTTATACACTTGGTTTAATAGCCACCGATAACTTTTACTAGTAACGCAGTAGGTGTATTAGAATCTAGTGCTCTCTGATAATAAAGAACAGCCCTAGTCTTATATACTGACTACCCACTTCTAGTAAAATTTTTAAAAAATTTTCAACTAAATGAACTCAAAATCATGTTTATACATATTTATGAACGATAAAACTAGGTATTAACACCGAAATTATTGTTACCTCGGAAAGAACATAAATTGAGAAACAACCCAAAACGCTTGAATTCATTTAAAATGGAATAGAAGAGAATAAAAAGGCAAAGAAAGAAATATAAAAGCCAAGTGTGGGAAAAATTTACCAAGTTATTTAAATCACATATCACATATTTTTGTACAAATAATTGAAGGTACTTTTGTTTTGGACGATGTTAATCAGTTTTACCCGATTCCTTATAATATATTTGAAAGAAATGTGCCACTTGATTTAAAAGGAAGTAAAGTCTTCCTAGAAAAAGACACGCGCTTCTTGTTTTTGGTCAGGAAGTTGTCGTCCAGACCAGTTGTAGAGTCTACGAAAAACCTTAAAAAGTGTTCTCGAAAATCAGCTGGAAATCCACGGACCTTAGCATTAAATAGGGTCGCCATGTGGTCAAATTTATCCTAACCATGAGAGGATCTGTCTCGTACAATGGGGGGCACCGTGCAAATTAGTTTATAAAACTAATGAATCAGATCCCCAGAAAGAATAATCTCCTTAAAAGATTAAAAATCAGCATTTAAGCCTGATATTACTCAATCCTTGAGATTGACTTTAAAGATTGAGAGTTACAAACTCATGAAATTCAATGATATCTAAACTCGAGCTTGAACGAGAAAATATTTTGATCAAATTACAAACCGATTTGTTTTCTGAAAACCTATTTTTAATGCGTTCATTACCATTGAACATAAAATCCTAAGAATTCACCGGAATTCATTAGGTCACCTGAACCAAATCGGGTGTCAACCGTAAGAATGGTGGTTGCATATCATGGTCGAAGACAGGACCTTGTGCCAGACCAAAAATTTATAGGGTGATCATTACTATTGCTCCTACAAAGGATAGTAATTGAATCCGACACGTTTTTGACCATAATTATGAAATGTCCCGTTCTTATTGATTAAAAACGTTCCATATTAATTGATTTCGTTGCGAGGTTTTGACCTCTATATGAGACGTTTTTCAAAGACTGCATTCATTTTTAAAACAAACCATAACCTTTATTTCATAGATAAAGGTTTTAAAAAGCTTTACGTAGATTATCAAATAATGATAATCTAAAATATCCTGTTTACACACGACCATTACATAATGGTTTACAATACAAATATGTTACAACAAAATAAGTTTCTTGAATGCAGTTTTTACACAATATCATACAAGCATGGACTCCAAATCTCGTCCTTATTTAAGTATGCGATAGCGAAAGCTCTTAATAATCACCTGAGAATAAACATGCTTAAAACGTCAACAAAAATGTTGGTGAGTTATAGGTTTAACATATATATATCAAATCATAATAATAGACCACAAGATTTCATATTTCAATACACATCCCATACATAGAGATAAAAATCATTCATATGGTGAACACCTGGTAACCGACATTAACAAGATGCATATATAAGAATATCCCCATCATTTCGGGACACCCTTCGGATATGATATAAATTTCGAAGTACTAAAGCATCCGGTACTTTGGATGGGGTTTGTTAGGCCCAATAGATCTATCTTTAGGATTCGCGTCAATTAGGGTGTCTGTTCCCTAATTCTTAGATTACCAGACTTAATAAAAAGGGGCATATTCAATTTCGATAATTCAACCATAGAATGTAGTTTCATGTACTTGTGTCTATTTTGTAAATCATTTATAAAACCTGCATGTATTCTCATCCCAAAAATATTAGATTTTAAAAGTGGGACTATAACTCACTTTCACAGATTTTTACTTCGTCGGGAAGTAATACTTGGCCACTGGTTGATTCACGAACCTATAACAATATATACATATATATCAAAGTATGTTCAAAATATATTTACAACACTTTTAATATATTTTGATGTTTTAACTTTATTAAGTCAGCTGTCCTCGTTAGTAACCTACAACTAGTTGTCCACAGTTAGATGTACAGAAATAAATCGATAAAGATTATCTTGAATCAATCCACGACCCAGTGTATACGTATCTCAGTATTGATCACAACTCAAACTATATATATTTTGGAATCAACCTCAACCCTGTATAGCTAACTCCAACATTCACATATAGAGTGTCTATGGTTGTTCCGAAATATTTATAGATGTGTCGACATGATAGGTAGAAACATTGTATACGTGTCTATGGTATCTCAAGATTACAGAATATACAATACAAGTTGATTAAGTTATGGTTGGAATAGATTTGTTACCAATTTTCACGTAGCTAAAATGAGAAAAATTATCCAATCTTGTTTTACCCATAACATCTTCATTTTAAATCCGTTTTGAGTGAATTAAATTGCTATGGTTTCATATTGAACTCTATTTTATGAATCTAAACATAAAAAGTATAGGTTTATAGTCGGAAAAATAAGTTACAAGTCGTTTTTTTAAAGGTAGTCATTTCAGTCGAAAGAACGACGTCTAGATGACCATTTTAGAAAACATACTTCCACTTTGAGTTTAACCATAATTTTTGGATATAGTTTCATGTTCATAATAAAAATCATTTTCTCAGAATAACAACTTTTAAATCAAAGTTTATCATAGTTTTTAATTAACTAACCCAGAACAGCCCGCGGTGTTACTACGACGGCGTAAATCCAGTTTTACGATGTTTTTCGTGTTTCCAGGTTTTAAATCACTAAGTTAGCATATCATATAGATATATAACATGTGTTTAGTTGATTTTAAAAGTCAAGTTAGAAGGATTAACTTTTGTTTGCGAACAAGTTTAGAATTAACTAAACTATGTTCTAGTGATTACAAGTTTAAACCTTCGAATAAGATAGCTTTATATGTATGAATCGAATGATGTTATGAACATCATTACTACCTTAAGTTCCTTGGATAAACCTACTGGAAAAGAGAAAAATGGATCTAGCTTCAACGGATCCTTGGATGGCTCGAAGTTCTTGAAGCAGAATCATGACACGAAAGCAAGTTCAAGTAAGATCATCACTTGAAATAAGATTGTTATAGTTATAGAAATTGAACCAAAGTTTGAATATGATTATTACCTTGTATTAGAATGATAACCTACTGTAATAAACAAAGATTTCTTGAGGTTGGATGATCACCTTACAAGATTGGAAGTGAGCTAGCAAACTTGAAAGTATTCTTGATTTTATGTAACTAGAACTTGTAGAATATATGAAGAACACTTAGAACTTGAAGATAGAACTTGAAAGAGATCAATTAGATGAAGAAAATTGAAGAATGAAAGTGTTTGTAGGTGTTTTTGGTCGTTGGTGTATGGATTAGATATAAAGGATATGTAATTTTGTTTTCATGTAAATAAGTCATGAATGATTACTCATATTTTTGTAATTTTATGAGATATTTCATGCTAGTTGCCAAATGATGGTTCCCACATGTGTTAGGTGACTCACATGGGCTGCTAAGAGCTGACCATTGGAGTGTATATACCAATAGTACATACATCTAAAAGCTGTGTATTGTACGAGTACGAATACGGGTGCATACGAGTAGAATTGTTGATGAAACTGAACGAGGATGTAATTGTAAGCATTTTTGTTAAGTAAACGTATTTTGATAAGTGTATTGAAGTCTTTCAAAAGTGTATAAATACATATTAAAACACTACATGTATATACATTTTAACTGAGTCGTTAAGTCATCGTTAGTCGTTACATGTAAGTGTTGTTTTGAAACCTTTAGGTTAACGATCTTGTTAAATGTTGTTAACCATATGTTTATAATATTAAATGAGATTTTAAATTATTATATTATCATGATATTATCATGTATGAATATCTCTTATTATGATATATATATACATTAAATGTCTTTACAACGATAATCGTTACATATATGTCTCGTTTAAAAATCATTAAGTTAGTAGTCTTGTTTTTACATATGTAGTTCATTGTTAATATACTTAATGATATGTTTACTTATCATAGTATCATGTTAACTATATATATATATCCATATATATGCCATCATATAGTTTTTACAAGTTTTAACGTTCGTGAATCACCGGTCAACTTGGGTGGTCAATTGTCTATATGAAACATATTTCAATTAATCAAGTCTTAACAAGTTTAATTGCTTAACATGTTGGAAACATTTAATCATGTAAATATCAATTTCAATTAATATATATAAACATGGAAAAGTTCGGGTCACTACAGTACCTACCCGTTAAATAAATTTCGTCCTGAAATTTTAAGCTGTTGAAGGTGTTGACGAATCTTCTGGAAATAGATGCGGGTATTTCTTTTTCATCTGATCTTCACGCTCCCAGGTGAACTCGGGTCCTCTACGAGCATTCCATCAAACCTTAACAATTGGTATCTTGTTTTGCTTAAGTCTTTTAACCTCACGATCCATTATTTCGACGGGTTCTTCGATGAATTGAAGTTTTTCGTTGATTTGGATTTCATCTAACGGAATAGTGAGATCTTCTTTAGCAAAACATTTCTTCAAATTCGAGACGTGGAAAGTGTTATGTACAGCCACGAGTTGTTGAGGTAACTCAAGTCGGTAAGCTACTGGTCCGACACGATCAATAATCTTGAATGGTCCAATATACCTTGGATTTAATTTCCCTCGTTTACCAAATCGAACAACGCCTTTCCAAGGTGCAACTTTAAGCATGACCATCTCTCCAATTTCAAATTCTATATCTTTTCTTTTAATGTCAGCGTAGCACTTTTGTCGACTTTGGGCGATTTTCAACCGTTGTTGAATTTGGATGATCTTCTCGGTAGTTTCTTGTATAATCTCCGGACCCGTAATCTGTCTATCCCCCACTTCACTCCAACAAATCGGAGACCTGCACTTTCTACCATAAATTGCTTCAAACGGCGCCATCTCAATGCTTGAATGGTAGCTGTTGTTGTAGGAAAATTCTGCTAACGGTAGATGTCGATCCCAACTGTTTCCGAAATCAATAACACATGCTCGTAGCATGTCTTCAAGTTTTTGTATCGTCCTTTCGCTCTGCCCATCAGTTTGTGGATGATAGGCAGTACTCATGTCTAGACGAGTTCCTAATGCTTGCTGTAATGTCTGCCAGAATCTTGAAATAAATCTGCCATCCCTATCAGAGATAATAGAGATTGGTATTCCATGTCTGGAGACGACTTCCTTCAAATACAGTCGTGCTAACTTCTCCATCTTGTCATCTTCTCTTATTGGCAGGAAGTGTGCTGATTTGGTGAGACGATCAACTATTACCCAAATAGTATCAAAACCACTTGCAGTCCTTGGCAATTTAGTGATGAAATCCATGGTAATGTTTTCCCATTTCCATTCTGGGATTTCGGGTTGTTGAAGTAGACCTGATGGTTTCTGATGCTCAGCTTTGACCTTAGAACACGTCAAACATTCTCCTACGTATTTAGCAACATTAGCTTTCATACCCGGCCACCAAAAATGTTTCTTGAGATCCTTGTACATCTTCCCCGTTCCAGGATGTATTGAGTATCTGGTTTTATGAGCTTCTCTAAGTACCATTTCTCTCATATCTCCAAATTTTGGTACCCAAATCCTTTCAGCCCTATACCGGGTTCCGTCTTCCCGAATATTAAGATGCTTCTCCGATCCTTTGGGTATTTCATCCTTTAAATTTCCCTTTTTTAAAACTCCTTGTTGCGCCTCCTGTATTTGAGTAGTAAGGTTATTATGAATCATTATATTCATAGATTTTACTCGAATGGGTTCTCTGTCCTTCCTCCTCAAGGCATCGGCTACCACATTTGCGTTCCCCGGGTGGTAACGAATCTCAAAGTCGTAATCATTCAATAATTCAATCCACCTACGCTGCCTCATATTTAGTTGTTTCTGATTAAATATGTGTTGAAGACTTTTGTGGTCGGTATATATAATACTTTTGACCCCATATAAGTAGTGCCTCCAAGTCTTTAATGCAAAAACAACCGCGCCTAATTCCAAATCATGCGTCGTATAATTTTGTTCGTGAATCTTCAATTGTCTAGATGCATAAGCAATCACCTTCGTTCGTTGCATTAATACACAACCGAGACCTTGCTTTGATGCGTCACAATAAATCACAAAATCATCATTCCCTTCAGGCAATGACAATATAGGTGCCGTAGTTAGCTTTTTCTTCAATAACTGAAACATTTTCTCTTGTTCATCATTCCATTGAAATTTCTTCCCTTTATGCGTTAATGCAGTCAAGGGTTTTGCTATTCTGGAAAAGTCTTGGATGAACCTTCTGTAGTAACCAGCTAGTCCTAAAAACTGGCGTATGTGTTTCGGAGTTTTCAGGGTTTCCCACTTTTCAACAGTTTCTATCTTTGCCGGATCCACCTTAATATCTTCTTTGTTCACTATGTGACCGAGGAATTGAACTTCTTCCAACTAAAATGCACACTTTGAAAACTTAGCGTACAATTCTTCCTTCCTCAATACTTCTAACACCTTTCTCAAATGTTCACCGTGTTCTTGGTCATTCTTTGAGTAAATAAGTATGTCATCAATGAAAACAATGAAAACTTATCAAGGTATGGTCCACACACTCGGTTCACAAGGTCCATGAACACAGCTGGTGCATTAGTTAAACCAAACGACATGACCATAAACTCGTAATGATCGTAACGTGTTCTAAAAGCAGTCTTTGGAATATCATCTTCTTTCACCCGCATTTGATGATACCCGGAATGTAAGTCAATCTTTGAATAAACAGACGAGCCTTGTAGTTGATCAAATAAGTCGTCGATTCTCGGTAGTGGGTAGCGGTTCTTGATGGTAAGTTTGTTCAACTCTCGGTAGTCGATACACAACCTGAATGTACCATCTTTCTTCTTGACAAACAAAACAGGAGCTCCCCACGGTGATGTGCTTGGTCGAATGAAACCACGCTCTAAAAGTTCTTGTAATTGGCTTTGCAGTACTTTCATCTCACTGGGTGCAAGTCTGTAAGGAGCACGAGCTATTGGTGCAGCTCCTGATACAAGATCTATTTGAAATTCAACGGATCGATGTGGGGGTAATCCCGGTAATTCTTTCGGAAATACATCGGGAAATTCTTTTGCAATGGGAACATCATTGATGCTCTTTTCTTCAGTTTGTACTTTCTCGACGTGTGCTAGAACAGCATAGCAACCTTTTCTTATTAGTTTTTGTGCCTTCAAATTACTAATAAGATGTAGCTTCGTGTTGCCCTTTTCTCCGTACACCATTAAGGGTTTTTCTTTTTCTCATATAATGCGAATTGCATTTTTGTAACAAAGGATCTCTGCTTTCACTTCTTTCAACTAGTCCATACCGATTATCACATCAAAACTCCCTAACACTACTGGTATCAAATCAATCTTAAATGTTTCACTAACCAGTTTAATTTCTCGATTCCGACATATATTATCTGCTGAAATTAATTTACCATTTGCTAATTCGAGTAAAAATTTACTATCCAAAGGCGTCAATAGACAACTTAATTTAGCACAAAAATCTCTACTCATATAGCTTCTATCCGCACCCGAATCAAATAAAACGTAAGCAGATTTATTGTCAATAAGAAACGTACACGTAACAAGCTCCGGGTCTCCCTGTGCCTCTGCCGCATTAATATTGAAAACTCTTCCACGGCCTTGTCCATTCGTGTTCTCCTGGTTCGGGCAATTTCTAATAATGTGGCCCGGTTTTCCACATTTATAACAAACTACATTGGCATAACTTGCTCCGACACTACTTGCTCCGCCATTACTCGTTCCGAAACCATTTGTTCCTTTCGTTCTATTAACCCCTGGTCCGTAGACCTCACACTTCACCGCGCTATGACCATTTCTTTTACACTTGTTGCAAAATTTGGTGCAGAACCCCGAGTGATACTTTTCACACCTTTGGCATAGCTGCTTCTGATTGTTGTTGTTGTTGTTGCGGTTATTATTGTTGGTGGGATGATTGTTGTAGTTGTTGTTGTTGTTGTTATTGTTGTTGTTGTTGTTGTTGTTGTTGGGCCGTTTGTTGTAGTTGCGATTGATGTTGCGATTGTTGGGATAATTGTTGCGATTATTGTTGTAATTGCTGTTGTTGTTGTATTGGTGATTCTTATCACCGTTTTCCTCCCACTTTCTTTTTACTTGCTTCACATTGGCCTCTTCAGCAGTCTGTTCTTTAATTCTTTCTTCAATCTGGTTCACTAGTTTGTGAGCCATTCTACATGCCTGTTGTATGGAGGCGGGCTCGTGTGAACTTATATCTTCTTGGATTCTTTCCGGTAATCCTTTCACAAACGCGTCGATCTTCTCTTCCTCATCTTCGAATGCTCCCGGACACAATAGGCACAATTCTGTGAATCGTCTTTCGTACGTGGTAATATCAAATCCTTGGGTTCGTAACCCTCTAAGTTCTGTCTTGAGCTTATTGACCTCGGTTCTAGGACGGTACTTCTCGTTCATCAAGTGCTTGAATGCTGACCACGGTAGTGCGTACGCATCGTCTTGTCCCACTTGCTCTAGATAGGTATTCCTCCATGTTAACGTAGAACCTGTGAAGGTATGCGTAGCGTACTTCACTTGGTCCTCTTCAGTACACTTACTTATGGCAAACACCGATTCAACCTTCTCGGTCCACCGTTTCAATCCGATCGGTCCTTCGGTTCCATCAAATTCCAAAGGTTTGCAGGCAGTGAATTCTTTGTAGGTGCATCCTACACGATTTCCTGTACTGCTAGATCCAAGGTTATTGTTGGTATGTAGCGCAGCCTGTACTGCGGCTATGTTTGAAGCTAGAAAAGTACGGAATTCCTCTTAATTCATATTCACGGTGTGTCGAGTAGTCGGTGCCATTTCCTTCAAAATAGTCAAATGGAACAAGTTAATCATACAGAATATTAAGAGTAGTTAATAGTATTTCGTAGCATAATATGAACTCATTTATAAAAGCTTTTTCTTCATATTAGCATTTTATAAGTTTAAATTCGGGTAGTACCTACCCGTTAAGTTCATACTTAGTAGCTAATATACAATTCAACTACTACAATTCTATATGAAAAACTGATTATAATAATATTTCGCGTTCAAACTTTTACACAATATTTTACAAACTTACAATACCGCTTATTTTACATATAGCATGAAATATAGCACACAATAAATTTGATACAAGATGGTTGTGAAGATAATTCTAGCTAGTACACAAGTCGTTCAGCAAAGGCAATAAAGACACGTAATTCATACGTCCAGAAACAAGTCATGCATTCTGGTTTTACTAGGATTACTTCCCATCCTTGGTCTTGTGGAACATAACCGTTATGGCCGTTGATAAGACAGCGTGTTGTAACGTCGTCAAAGGGACGAGGGTTACGTAATATCCAACAGTCCCGTAACAATCTAAAAACCTCATTTCTTACCCCAATTACAGACTCCGTCACTTGTGGAAACGTTTTGTTTAATAGTTGTAGCCCGATGTTCTTGTTCTCACTTTGGTGAGAAGTGAACATTACTAATCCGTAAGCATAACATGCTTCTTTATGTTGCATGTTAGCCGCTTTTTCTAAATCACGAAGTCCAATATTCGGATATATTGAGTCAAAATAATTTCTTAACCCATTGCGTAAAATAGCATTTGGGTTCCCCGCAATATATGCGTCAAAGTAAACACATCGTAACTTATGGATTTCCCAATGTGATATCCCCCATCTTTCGAACGAAAGCCTTTTATAAACCAAGGCATTCTTGGAACGTTCTTCGAATGTCTTACAAACTGATCTCGCCTTAATTAGTTGTGCCGAAGAATTCTGACCGACTCTAGACAAGATTTCATCAATCATGTCTCCGGGTAGGTCTCTTAAAATATTGGGTTGTCTATCCATTTTGTATTTTTATACTGTAAAATAGACAAGAGTTAGATTTATAAAAAAAATACTTATTAATACAAGCAATTTTTACATATATCATAAAGCATAAGCACACTATATTACATATATTACACCACACGAATACAACTATCTTATTCCGACTAGCTTGTTTCTTCTTCTTCGGTTTTAGTTCGTTTTGCCAAGTTTCTAGGGATATATGATGTTCCTCTAATACGAGACGTCGTTTTCCACATTGGTTTAGAAAAACCTGGTGGTTTAGAGGTTCCCGGGTCATTGTTACAACTTAAGGACTTCGGGGGTTGACGATGCATATAAAGTTCATCGGGGTTGGAATTAGATTTCTCTATTTTTATGCCCTTTCCCTTATTATTTTCTTTTGCCTTTTTAAATTCAGTTGGGGTAATTTCAATAACATCGTCGGAATTCTCGTCGGAATCCGATTCATCGGAGAATTGGTAATCCTCCCAATATTTTGCTTGCTTGGCGGAAACACCATTGACCATAATTAACCTTGGTCGGTTGGTTGAGGATTTTTTTTTACTTAACCGTTTTATTATTTCCCCACCGGTTCTATTTCTTCATCCGGTTCCGATTCTTCTTCCGGTTCCGATTCTTCTTCGGGTTCCGACTCTTCTTCCGGTTCCTCTTCGGGAACTTGTGAATCAGTCCACGAATCATTCCAATTTACATTTGACTCTTCATTATTATTAGGTGAGTCAATGGGACTTGTTCTAGAGGTAGACATGTATCACATAATATCAAACGCGTTAAGAGATTAATATATCACATAATATTCACATGTTAAAAATATATAGTTTCCAACAAAATTTGTTAAGCAATCATTTTTCAAGTAAACACGGTCGAAGTCCAGACTCACTAATGCATCCTAACAAACTCGATAAGACACACTAATGCAAAATTCTGGTTCTCTAAGACCAACGCTCGGATACCAACTGAAATGTCCCGTTCTTATTGATTAAAAACGTTCCATATTAATTGATTTCGTTGCGAGGTTTTGACCTCTATATGAGACGTTTTTCAAAGACTGCATTCATTTTTAAAACAAACCATAACCTTTATTTCATAGATAAAGGTTTTAAAAAGCTTTACGTAGATTATCAAATAATGATAATCTAAAATATCCTGTTTACACACGACCATTACATAATGGTTTACAATACAAATATGTTACAACAAAATAAGTTTCTTGAATGCAGTTTTTACACAATATCATACAAGCATGGACTCCAAATCTCGTCCTTATTTAAGTATGCGACAGCGGAAGCTCTTAATAATCACCTGAGAATAAACATGCTTAAAACGTCAACAAAAATGTTGGTGAGTTATAGGTTTAACATATATATATCAAATCATAATAATAGACCACAAGATTTCATATTTCAATACACATCCCATACATAGAGATAAAAATCATTCATATGGTGAACACCTGGTAACCGACATTAACAAGATGCATATATAAGAATATCCCCATCATTCCGGGACACCCTTCGGATATGATATAAATTTCGAAGTACTAAAGCATCCGGTACTTTGGATGGGGTTTGTTAGGCCCAATAGATCTATCTTTAGGATTCGCGTCAATTAGGGTGTCTGTTCCCTAATTCTTAGATTACCAGACTTAATAAAAAGGGGCATATTCAATTTCGATAATTCAACCATAGAATGTAGTTTCACGTACTTGTGTCTATTTGGTAAATCATTTATAAAACCAGCATGTATTCTCGTCCCAAAAATATTAGATTTTAAAAGTGGGACTATAACTCACTTTCACAGATTTTTACTTCGTCGGGAAGTAAGACTTGGCCACTGGTTGATTCACGAACCTATAACAATATATACATATATATCAAAGTATGTTCAAAATATATTTACAACACTTTTAATATATTTTGATATTTTAAGTTTATTAAGTCAGCTGTCCTCGTTAGTAACCTACAACTAGTTGTCCACAGTTAGATGTACAGAAATAAATCAATAAATATTATCTTGAATCAATCCACAACCCAGTGTATACGTATCTCAGTATTGATCACAACTCAAACTATATATATTTTGGAATCAACCTCAACCCTGTATAGCTAACTCCAACATTCACATATAGAGTGTCTATGGTTGTTCCGAAATATATATAGATGTGTCGACATGATAGGTCGAAACATTGTATACGTGTCTATGGTATCTCAAGATTACATAATATACAATACAAGTTGATTAAGTTATGGTTGGAATAGATTTGTTACCAATTTTCACGTAGCTAAAATGAGAAAAATTATCCAATCTTGTTTTACCCATAACTTCTTCATTTTAAATCCGTTTTGAGTGAATAAAATTGCTATGGTTTTATATTGAACTCTATTTTATGAATCTAAACAGAAAAAGTATAGGTTTATAGTCGGAAAAATAAGTTACAAGTCGTTTTTGTAAAGGTAGTCATTTCAGTCGAAAGAACGACGTCTAGATGACCATTTTAGAAAACATACTTCCACTTTGAGTTTAACCATAATTTTTGGATATAGTTTCATGTTCATAATAAAAATCATTTTCTCAGAATAACAACTTTTAAATCAAAGTTTATCATAGTTTTTAATTAACTAACCCAAAACAGCCCGCGGTGTTACTACGACGGCATAAATCCGGTTTTACGGTGTTTTTCGTGTTTCCAGGTTTTAAATCATTAAGTTAGCATATCATATAGATATAGAACATGTGTTTAGTTGATTTTAAAAGTCAAGTTAGAAGGATTAACTTTTGTTTGCGAGCAAGTTTAGAATTAACTAAACTATGTTCTAGTGATTACAAGTTTAAACCTTCGAATAAGATAGCTTTATATGTATGAATCGAATGATGTTATGAACATCATTACTACCTTAAGTTCCTTGGATAAACCTACTGGAAAAGAGAAAAATGGATCTAGCTTCAACGGATCCTTGGATGGCTCGAAGTTCTTGAAGCAGAATCATGACACGAAAACAAGTTCAAGTAAGATCATCACTTGAAATAAGATTATTATAGTTATAGAAATTGAACCAAAGTTTGAATATGATTATTACCTTGTATTAGAATGATAACCTACTATAAGAAACAAAGATTTCTTGAGGTTGGATGATCACCTTACAAGATTAGAAGTGAGCTAGCAAACTTGAAAGTATTCTTGATTTTATGTAACTAGAACTTGTCGAATATATGAATAACACTTAGAACTTCAAGATAGAACTTGAAAGAGATCAATTAGATGAAGAAAATTGAAGAATGAAAGTGTTTGTAGGTGTTTTTGGTCGTTGGTGTATGGGTTAGATATAAAGGATATGTAATTTTGTTTTCATGTAAATAAGTCATGAATGATTACTCATATTTTTGTAATTTTATGAGATATTTCATGCTAGTTGCCAAATGATGGTTCTCACATGTGTTAGGTGACTCACATGGGCTTCTAAGAGCTGATCATTAGAGTGTATATACCAATAGTACATACATCTGAAAGCTGTGTATTGTACGAGTACGAATACGGGTGCATACGAGTAGAATTGTTGATGAAACTGAACGAGGATGTAATTGTAAGCATTTTTGTTAAGTAGAAGTATTTTGATAAGTGTATTGAAGTCTTTCAAAAGTGTATAAATACATATTAAAACACTACATGTATATACATTTTAACTGAGTCGTTAAGTCATCGTTAATCGTTACATGTAAGTGTTGTTTTGAAACCTTTAGGTTAACGATCTTGTTAAATGTTGTTAACCCAATGTTTATAATATCAAATGAGATTTTAAATTATTATATTATCATGATATTATCATGTATGAATATCTCTTAATATGATATATATATATATATACATTAAATGTCTTTACAACGATAATCGTTACATATATGTCTCGTTTAAAAATCATTAAGTTAGTAGTCTTGTTTTTACATATGTAGTTCATTGTTAATATACTTAATGATATGTTTACTTATCATAGTATCATGTTAACTATATATATATCCATATATATGTCATCATATAGTTTTTACAATTTTAACGTTCGTGAATCACCGGTCAACTTGGGTGGTCAATTGTCTATATGAAACATATTTCAATTAATCAAGTCTTAACAAGTTTGATTGCTTAACATGTTGGAAAAATTTAATCATGTAAATATCAATCTCAATTAATATATATAAACATGGAAAAGTTCGGGTCACTACAAATTATTTGCATGTCTTGGGACATTGCCTTAACAGTTGCTTGTTCAACGCTTTCCTTTATAACCGGACGGTAGTTTACCGAAAGGTAATATACGGAGCAAGTATACTGCACGTGTTGCTTTCCTAATACAAGGTTAGCAAGTGGGTGACACAAAACCATAAGTTTTGAGCTAAAATTTTCAAATCTGAAACCAACAAAACCCACACAAATAATTTGCGAACACCGGTGAAGGGTTATTCTGGAAAACTTATCTAGGGTAAAAGCTAGAATGAATTTTCACAAGATCAAATGTTTTCATAAAGATCCAATTTCCTAACGGTTCATAAACCATAAAAAGTTTAAGTACTTGCTTCTACCGGTTCATAAACCAATAGTTAAACGCTACCGAGCTAAGGGAAAAATTTGTGCCGTTATATCACCCACACATATATAAAGTTTAAGTACTCGTGTCTAGTATGTAAAACATAAAAATCGAATGTATTCTCAGTCCCAAAAATAGTTAAAGTATAAAGGGAACTATAACTTACAGTGAATGTGCAGTAAAGTCGATACGAATAAGTAAGCAAGTAGTAAGTCGGTCCGAAAGGTCCTTGATATGGCCAAAATGAACGGTTTTATTTGCACGATGTCGTTAGGCCGCGATGCGTCAGAATCAGCTACTACGGGGGCGAGTAATGGTTTTATTATTTATATTTTGCTGGGATTCCTAGCTATAACTCACCTACTTGTCTTCCTTTTAACGAGTAAGTGGTAAATATAACTTAGGTACGTATTTTTGTATGTTTGCTTGGTAACGTGGGACAAAAGTGCCTATATAGTTAACCCTAGTGACAAGAGGTGATAGATTAAGACAAACTAAAGAAAACAGTAATTGGACAATAAAAGTAAAGATAGATAGGTATGAAAAATAGAATTCTGAAGGGGAATTATCGGAAGAGTTTAACTTCCTAGGATAAACACTAAACCTCAATCAACTAGGCTATGAACCTAACTGATTTGTCACTAAGAGTTTAGGCCTTGAAGATTCTGGCTAAGACGGATATCCCTACTCCCAACGTTAACCTAAAAGGTTTAAACGACCTTATGGAATGAATCCTAGGTACATGAACGAAGTGGTATACCCATAAAGGAAAGTCTCAGCTTTTCTTAATCCTAGTTGGTGTGACTAAAGCAATATCCTACCACTTAATCACTATGCTATGCCTTAACATTAACAAATGTGCAATCTTCGATATTCCAAGGTACTGCTAATTGGGATAGAAGTCGCTCCTTTGCGATCATTTATTCAACCCTGGATCATCTTACAATATCTCAAGAACATTGCTTCTAACGCGAATCATGCTTTTGAGTAAGCTAGTGTTCACTGAACTCTCTAATGCTAACTCTAATCACAACCTAAATGGGCAGCTCTTCTATGACGAACAAGTGGTTATTCGTATGTAGTTACTATATCCCCATTGTGACGTTAAGCACACATAACTACTTACCTTGTATCCTAGGGTTGATAAGGTCCTAATACTAGATTATAGCCACGTGAATAAGCGAAAAGGGTGATCCGTAAATTAAACTTCTAAACCGTCAAGGTTTCAGCATAACAGTATGATAAGTCTCAGATAAAATATTCAACATATAATAAACATTTGTAACAGATAGATAATCATGCAAGATGAAAGCAGCTCAAGATAATAACTTTATTAAATTAAGGAAAGCGTTCATCGTTTATAGAGAAGATCTGGACCATTACAAGTGATAACAACCTCTAGACCGCTCATATTACAATCTTCGGCGTTCGCCTCCGGGTACTTAATGTCCCGCTCGGATGTGAGAAGGCCTTGAAAGCTCTAGTGAGAGAAAGTGTATTGTAGTGAGAGAGTGAAGAGAGGTGTGTAGAAATTGGACGACAAAAAGCCCTTTAAATAGACTAGAAAATTGCCTGCAAATGGCTGGCAAGCCGTATTTTGCAGGTCGTTTGCTTGGTAAGCCGTTTCTTGGGGCCGTTTGCTGGACCGTTTGGCAGGCCGTACCCCATACTGGTAATCCGTATGGCAAGCCGTATGGCAGGCCGTTTTTGGTCTAGTCAGCCTTGATTCACTCGATTGTAACTTGATTTCTTGTCTTTCACCGTTTTCGCGCTTGAATTTTCGTTTTAGCTCCGTTTCTCTTGATTCTTTTTGCATCGTTTTCGTAATTACTTTACCTACAAATTTAATCGAAAAAGCGATTATTTTGCCGACAAAGCTTTGAACTTTATGCTTTTGGGACTCAATATCGGGGGTAAAAATATGACTTTTTAGCTGATATCAAATATCCCACGCTTTGACTTTACTTGTCCTCAAGCAAACTTCTGAACTCAAAATAGTGAGGGCTTTAATTCGTAGTGATCAAGTTATTTTTCTTTCGCAAGATGGAAGAGTGAAAACTTAGTTTTTTATTCTTTTTGCTGTTCTCGAATCTTTTTCCGCAAGCATGAGAGGAGGTTACATAACTGAGGCCATCTCATTCGGGTCACTCATTTCACTAAAGTGTTTAGAGTGTCCTATAGTTCTAATAAATGAAGTCACTCTTAGCCATTCATGCTTACATTCTTCATCATAGGATTGGTCCAGACTCAAATTTCCATCACTTATTTACGAGAATTTTCGGTTATCGACTCAGCTCGAATTGTGAAGAGATGGGGGTTTGGAAGTTTCTAGAGTGTGAAGGGTTTTGATAGATAGGAGTTTTTATTTTTGAAAGATCAATTTTTGTGATCCTTTCAGCTTTTTGTCCAGAATTTCTCGATAAGCATCCTTCTTTTTGACTGCCAGGAGTTTTTTCTCTCGAATCTTTTCTAGTTCTGCTCCCTTTCTCAGAACCTTTATTTATAGAGACTTTCCTCTAGTTTTTTTTTTCGAGGTCTCCTTTTGGCTATCTTCTTTGATAATTGGCTTGAATGCTCGCATTTTTCTCGTGCGATTATGTAGAGGGTTTTCCCGAAAAAGAATGATTTTGTCAGGATTTATTTCTTTTATTTTTGAAGCGGATGGAATAGATAAGAAGAGGTGAATGGATTTGTGGAGTGAAAATGGAAACGAAAGTGTGTAGCGGGGGTTGTTTTTGTCTTCACGAATAGCTGAGGTTCTAACTTAGTCATCCTCGTCAAAATGTGTGATTCCAAAATGTAGATCAAGAGCAAGTTCTGATTCCGAGATGTTAACATTGGCGCGCTCAACGGAAATATAGTGAAGCACTAAAAATGAGTGCTTATAAAGCCTTATTTGGGGGTGCCTCACAACAATTATAGCAGGTCGATTTGCGCCTTTCGTTATGTAATTCTCTTTTAGAAAATTGATTTTTGATTTTTGCAAAAAGTTTTCAACCTTGTTTTACCCTTTTTGTCTATTTTGTAGCAAAAACTTTTTGATCTTTTATAGAATTTTATAATCCTTAGTGTTTTATAATTCGGAAAGTTTTAAATTTTTGTGAAAAACTTGAGGGTTTTACAAGAATCGTTATGTGCAACATTTGCTATCCCACACTTTTAAAATAACATTGTCCTCAATGTTAAGGATACGACGTATCCCACACTTTAGATTTTAAAAGAGGCGTTGTATTATTAAAAGTTTATGTTGGTGGGGTTGCCAATCCCACAATTAGTTTTTAAAGTGGTATAGTAGTTTGCGTATATTCTATTGAAAAGGTGATGAAGACGTAGTACTCCCCTATGGTTTCAGGACGTGTGGTCGGATGGCACGCTAGTTATTGATCCTTCAATTCTTGTGCCGGCGTAATCCTCGTTCAAAGCGTCCTTGCTCCAAGTTGTGTTTCCATCTCGTACGGTCTCGATCGTCGTTTGCTTTGTGACGTTTTATTCATGCAATTTATTATTCTAAAAACCATACATACTAAAACATAAAGATAGTTATGCCCGGAACCGGGCGTACAAAAATAAGATAATGTAGTATAAGTGATAATACGAATGTTCGAAAATAATCATGGTCACGGCTGAGGTAGTGGGTACGGAGGGGAATAGATTATGCTGGTGCGTGGCCTGGCCGGGTTTATCAATCTGGACTGACCCTCGTCGGTCATTTCCTCATCTGTGGTGAACTGGTTTGCCAACTCTTCCGTGTTCATGCCCGAGGATATTCTAAACTGCATTTCTTCCGATCGTGCAACCAACCCAGTAAGTGATGATATGCTCGTGTAAACCATAGGCCCTGTCTACCAACCCATTCCTTCCTGTAAATCTCTACCTCTACCCCACTGCTGGTTAATGTACATACCATCAATACCCTGTACCATCCCTGCAGTCGTACGTTGCTGCAACGCCTGATCCCATCTCGACTCCTGAGCTTCGGTAGATGTGTTAACGTTAACGTTCATGTGGCCGGTGTTGAACAGGTCGTCAACAAAACTCCCGGCCCCTGTGTTCTGTGGAGGTGGTAGTGGAGGTGTAGACGTGATAACTGTACGCTGCGTGTAGTGATGTGTAGGTGGAGGTGGAGGTCCTGAAAACTGGTGGCTTGGGCCTACTCCTCTGGGATCACGGTGGGATTCTAGTATTAGGTACTCATAAGGGTATGGCGGAACGTGGAGCTGTCTACCTGCATAGTATGCAAAATGATCCAAATTCTGAAGGATCGCATGTTGGACAAACCAACTCTCGTGCCCTGGTAGATCCCCCATGTGGTATTGGTATGGCGGATACCGTGGCCGATCACCCTCCCCAACTGATGAGTGTCGGTGGGTGTCAGTGGGCCGTCCGTGTGCTGTGGGATCATCCTCATCCCTTGGTTCCTGAGTACCTCGCCGCCTACTACCGTCTCGCGTCCTCGTATCTGGTCTGAAACCCTGTACTCTCACCCCTGGCACTATCCGATCTTCAGAACCAGGTATTTCTTGATTCGCCTGAATGATTAACTGCTCACCCTCAACACGAATGTAATCCCAGCTGCTCAGTAGCTTATACCCTATTTCTTCTGACATATCCCCGATCCTATAATTAAACGGTTCTACACTTCCTGTCATACCCCCAAATAGGGCCGGGGAAATATGACTTCACAATATCACAACACAAGTATGTATAAACGAGAATGACTCTATATGAGACGTTTTTAATATAACCCAATGTATTAAGGTAGCGGAAAGTATTATGTCATTACAATTGTAAACTTAAATGTTCTAATGCAAAAGTGTAAATGTATAAATGCGGACTCCAAATGCAGCAAAGTCTAAATAGCAAACAATCTTTAACAATCTTCACCTGAGACAAAACATGCTTAAAGTGTCAACCAAAATGGTTGAGTGAACAACATAGGTTTAATAGTTATAACAAGTTTTTAGACCACAAGATTTAATATTAAAATTCAATTAGTTCGGTAGTAGTGCTGAGGTGTATGACATCGAGACTAAACAAATCACTGTATTCGTTCGTGTCGTTAAATCATTATTATGTAACCAAAGACCAGTGGTCAAATGGTTAGAGACGTCGCTCTCAATAGGCCTACTCACAATAACTAAGTTTGCATTTATACGTAGCAATTAACGATATCATGGCAGGGATTTAGCATGAATCAAAGCATGCAGCACAGTTTGAACTAATCAAAAGAAAGTTTTCATGTACTTATGTCTAAGCGTAAAACAGTTTGAAAGCAAGCATGTGTCTCACCCCAAAGTTTAAAATAAGTAATAGAAATAGTTAAAAAGTGGGGCTATGAAGTTCACCATAATAGCAGATAGATTTTCCGGGCAAGTTATATGATCGGAGTGTTGAGCACGGAGATCTCAACCTAGAGATATTATGTTCGATTAGTTAATGTCTAATAGACATATAGTTTGTTTATCAATATAGTAAACTATATTAACAGTGACAGTTTCCGAGAAAAGTTATATTTATACGAATGATAATATACTTAGTGTTATAAAGTGTTACTATATAGGTATGTGTATAAGTCATACTAATAATAGTATTATTAGTTACTTTAATCAATTACTATGTATCTTACCATAATATGTTACGTGTATAATTATATCTATGTGATACATACATATATATACTTTATTTATTATTATACATGTATGTGTTCACAATCATATGGTATCTCTATATATATTAGGTGTAAGTGTTACATATATATAAGTGTAAGATGGTAAATATACATATACTTATTACTTTTCTTATAATTAGGTTTACTAACTTATTAACTTACATAATGAACATTTACACATACATTCACACGTACATATACATACTTATATACACTTACATATACACGTATGCATATATTTACATATACACACACATATATACATACAGTGTATACATGCACATACGTATATATGCATGCATGCATGCATGTACGTCTTCATTATTTTTTTACTAATACACTCCCATATTTTACAACTAATCTCATTAATCATAATCATGAACTACTAATCTTATTAACTTTCATAATCTTAACCCTCAATCATTACTATCCCATTAATCATTAGCGATAATCTTTTATCCATTTACTTATCTAGTTTATATATGAAGATCATAATCTTTCATTTTCATTCTAAACCTTATTAACATACTTAATTTTATTAACTAATCATACTTTCAACCTATTCATTAATCATCTAACTTATCATAACTTAACCTAGTACTCTTAATGTACAATCTTATTAATCACATTCTAAAACTAGTTCGCTTTTATTTAAAATCATAATCATAATTTCAACAACCATATTACTTGTAACCTATTCGTAATCTTTTAAGTTTTAACCATCCTTTACATGTTATTACTACAAGATTTATGATCATAACTTAATTTAATCACACTCAATCTTGTTACTAATATTCATAATTCATTATTAACTTTTCTTTTAAATTCAACATACTTAATTCATTAATCCTTAACATCTAACAACATGATCTTTACAAACCTAACATGTTAGATCTTATTATAACCTATGCCATATTCATATTCTTATAATTACTCTTTTAACTTTTTCACCCACATAAAATCAAAAATTTTCTAATTATTTATAACCCTAACTTTTTATTATTCATAATACTTCATCAAGATCATACTTCATAATACTTAATATGATACTTTTAACTTGGATTATAACCATTAACATTATTCATAATAATTATCTTTACAACAATCAACCCATTCATTATTCAACTTTAACTCTTAACATAATACTTATAACAATAAACTTAAAAGAATTAATATAGGATTGAACTAGGGTTTATTAGTTATACTTTATGGATCAAAGATCAAGGATTAGTGATGGTTATGGTGCGAAAAAGAAACAGAATCCAAGCAGCTGCAGCAACAGCAATATCACGACCCAAATAGAGGTCTTTTGGGTCTGACCTGGTTCGACTGAACCCACAGCAGCACAGCAGTAGCAACAACGACCCAATAGGGTTTTTCTTGGGTTCTCCTTGATCGCCAAAAAATAGCAGCAACTCAGCAAACTTGGAGTGATTCTCGGGCTTGATTAATCTCGACAGCAGTAGCAGGAAAACAGAAAAGCACGCAGCAACTGGAGCAAGAAACAAGATAGTTTTGTCGACTGCGCAGCAAAGAAAAACAGAAGCTGGACAGGAAGTCATAGGCAGGCTGTTCGATGGTGGGTTTAGTCGACAGAAGAAGCTGCAGGAAGGATGAACATTTACAATTGCAGGTTGTCTTTTGTGTGGTTTATCTAGTCGACTAATTTGGAGGGAAGCAGCAGAAAATTTAGTCGACTAATGCAGCAGGTTTTTGGAGAGTATTTAGTCGACTAAAGGGGTGGTATTGAGGGTTTATTAGTCAACAGATTAAGGAGGGAAAGGGGCTGTAACTATCGACTAACGTGCAGCAAATTTAGAGGTTTATTTGTGGTGAGTTTATGGGAAACTTGAGAGTTTATATAGGGTTGTTGAGTTTCCAAATTAAACTAGGACTCTTGGTGATCAAGGTGACAATTAGAGTTTAACTAGGACTAGGAAGACTTAGAGAACATGCTTATGAATTCCTATTTTTTTCCTACTGGCTGATATCCTTGTGATGAATGTATTTATTTCTTTTTTTATACGACTTTTCTTTTTATTTATGTAATTTATATATATTTTTCTTTTATTATTATTATTATTAAGGTTATTATTATAAATATTAGGGTTATATTTTATTTAATTGCATTTTTATTTTATTAGTCACCCCTAACTTTTATAAATTTTATTAAGTTTCAATTAGTTTACATTAATTCTTATTTATTTCATGTCACTTTTAAGTATTAGTATATATATATATATATATATATATATATATATATATATATATATATATATATATATATATATATATATATAGTTCATATTATTTATTTAGTATTAGGATTAGGGTTTAGTAGTTAGTAAGTGGGGTTAGGTTTAGGGTTTTATGAACTTTCAGGGTTTTAACAATACACGCGATCATTTAATGAAAGCATAAATGCTCGTTTGTCGACATGAATAACAAACCCTAAATCGATTACAGGGAGGAAGAAATGAAAAACCCTAAGGGTATTTTGGAAATTTCATGAAGGGAAAATGAGGGTTGTTATAGTACCTCCCCGTTAATTTAAACTTCGTCCCGAAGTTTCAGTAAGACTTCTCGGATGCATCAATGTTTGAGAATAGATGGGGATATTTTCGCTCCATTTGGTCTTCACGTTCCCAGGTATACTCGGGGCCTCTACGTGAATTCCAACGGATCTTAACAACAAGAATAGAGCTTTGTTTCATACGTTCAATCTTACGATCCATAACTTCTTTAGGTTTTTCGATGAAGTGAAATTAATGCAAAGATCATTCAAGGGAGTAATAGAGTTTATCGTCAACAAGACACTTTTTAAGATTCGAGATGTGAAATGTATGAACTTTATTTAACAGGAAGTGTTGACTAAAAATTATCATTCGGTCAGCATTTTGTTAAAACAAAGTCTACACTAAATTACAGTGGGAATCTATTTGTGTGAGAGATGATGTTGTATGAAATATCGGCTAAAAGAGACCGGGGGATCAGAATATCTAGTCTTATGGACTTCACCCATGACTAGCTCTTGAAAAATTTCTAAATAGCGGTGATTTTTATAGAATCGACATGTACTCCTTCACTATTAACATGTCCAAGGAATTGTATGATTTGTAGCTAAAATTCACACTTGGAAAACTTGGCATACATTTGTTCGTTCTTTAAGAGCTCTAGAATAATTCGCAGAGGTTGCTCATACCCTTTCTTGCTCTTGGAATAGATTAAGACGTCATCAGTGAAAACGGTTACGAATTTATCAAGATAAGGTTTGCATACACGGTTCATAAGATCCATGTATACAACGGGAGTATTGGTTAAACCAAAAGGCGCGACAAGAACTCATAATGCTCATAACGGATTCGGAAAGCAGTCTTAGAAACGTCAACTTCATTGACTCTTAATTGATGATAACCCGACCTAAGATCAATCTTCGAATAGATACTAAATCCTTACAGTTGGTCAAACAGGTCATCAATAAGCGGGAATGGATAAAGATTTTTGATGTTTAGCTTGTTGAATCCTTGGTAATCAATACACATCCTCAACGTGCCATCTTTCATTTTAACAAATAGAAAGGGTGCTTCTTATAGAGGTAAGCTAAGACGAATGAAACCTTTCTCTAAAAACTATTGGAGTTGGCTGGATGATTCCTTTATTTCAAATGGAACTAATCGGTATGATACCTATGCAATAGGTACAGCACCGGGCGTGGATAATTAACAAGTAAAGGATTTATAATATCTAGGGTTGATATTTTTAGTTGACAATGTAGTGATAAGGAGTATGTAATGGTACACAGTGGTCCTAGGGTTGATCAAATCTTATTCCCATCATGATCCATTAGGATTTCTGTATGACTTATCATAATATAATGACGTTGATCAAGTGTCATTATATTATTCTAAATCATACTTTTATCACTCCATAAGGTTACTACTATGTCATCTAGTCAATATGCATCTTCATAGAGGTGAATGATTCAATGGAAAATAAAAGAAAAGAAAATAACATCATTCATTAAAAGAAAATAACTAGAGTATTACAGAAACTTAATGAAATCTTCGAAAATGTAAAAGTACTAAATGGTGACATAAAGAACACTATGAAAATGAAAAGTTAAAATGTCTCTAGTGGTTTTTGAAAACTCTTCATTGTGCCTCTTCATTCTTCTTCTTATCCCAACATTGATTTTTGAAATGCCCTACTCTTCCGCAGTTATAGCAAGTAGGAACGGTTGCATTTACCTTTGTGGCTGGAGTTTTGGCTGATGGAGTAACAACTATACAATTCTTGGCTACATGACCCACCTCCTTGCACTTGGTGCACTTGGCCTTACACCATCCTTTATGATGTTTCTCACATCTTTTGCAATAAGGACGTTTTCCCTTATACAACTTGTTGAATTTTCCCTTATAAAGTTTGTTGGATTTGCTTTTAGAATTTTCTTGCTCCATTCCTTCTCTCTTCCTTTTTACACCTTCTTTCTCCTTATGTTTGTCGATGAAAAAGCTTGCTATGCAAGAAGATTCTTGTATGGTACTCGGGTTCTCCTAGATAACATCTCTTTGGACTTCATTAGGAAATCCATTGATGTAGCATTGGATTCCTAGATACTCGGGAGTAGCTATGAGAGCAAATTCTTGAAACCGGTTGGTGTAGCTCATGAGGTCAGCATTCACCATTTCTATATTACTGAGCCCAGGTCTTTCAGTACTCTTGTATGTAGGGGGCGGGTAGTTTATGAAAACTTTGATGAGAACGAATAGTCGAAAGGTTTCGCGGTACGCCATTGTTGCCATTGCCTTGAACAAGGGACTCAGACTTGGATTCTTCCTCAACTCCTTCTTCTTCAATCATCTCCTCCACAAACTCTTCCTCCGCATCATCCCCTTCATAGTTATCATTAGTGTGGGATTCTTCCAAGGGAGGGTAGTGTGGTGGACTAGCAGGGACATAGTTTGGGTGAGTTAGTGAAAATGGCGGGGAAACGGGTACATAAGTCGGTGTGTGGACAGATCTTTCGAAGTAGGATCCATCGGACTCGTTGTCGGAGATGATGATCGGGCTATTGCGAGACATCCTAAATGAATAGAAAGAGAGATGATTAGGTAGGTTCTAAAGATGACGCAAAAGCACGAATAAAATGTAAGGGGAAAATGCACTAGAACTAAAACAGGAAAGGTTATAGTCCTATAGATTGCTAAGGCACCTAACTAACACATAAGGGACACATATAATGCAATCCTGGTTCTCTATAACAACCTGGCTCTGATACCACTCTGTCATACCCCCAAATATGGCCGGGGAAATATGACTTCACAATATCACAACACAAGTATGTATAAACGAGAATGACTCTATATGAGACGTTTTTAATATAACCCAATGTATTATGGTAGCGGAGAGTATTATGTCATTAAAATTGTAAACTTAAATGTTCTAATGCAAAAGTGTAAATGTATAAATACGGACTCCAAATACAGCAAAGTCCAAATAGCAAATAATCTTTAGCAATCTTTACCTGAGACAAAACATGCTTAAAGTGTCAACCAAAATGGTTGAGTGAACAACATAGGTTTAATAGTTATAACAAGTTTTTAGACCACAAGATTTAATAATAAAATTCAATCAGTTCGGTAGTAGTGCTGAGGTGTATGATATCGAGACTAAACAAAGTTACCCCGTGATCACTGTATTCGTTCGTGTTGTTAAATCATTATTATGTAACCAAAGACCAGTGGTCAAATGGTTAGAGACGTCGCTCTCAATAGGCCTACTCACAATAACTAAGTTTGCATTTATACGTAGCAATTAACGATATCATGGCAGGGATTTAGCATGAATCAAAGCATGCAGCACAGTTTGAACTAATCAAAAGAAAGTTTTTATGTACTTGTGTCTAAGCATAAAACAGTTTGAAAGCAAGCATGTGTCTCACCCCAAAGTTTAAAATAAGTAATAGAAACAGTTAAAAAGTGGGGCTATGAACTTCACCTTAATAGCAGATAGATTTTCCGGGCAAGTTATATGATCGGAGTGTTGAGCACGGAGATCTCAACCTAGAGATATTATGTTCGATTAGTTAATGTCTAATAGACATATAGTTTGTTTATCAATATAGTAAACTATATTAACAGTGACAGTTTCCGAGAAAAGTTATATTTGTATGAATGATAATATACTTAGTGTTATAAAGTGTTACTATATAGGTATGTGTATAAGTCATACTAATAATAGTATTATTAGTTACTTTAATCAATTACTATGTATCTTACCATAATATGTTACGTGTATAATTATATCTATGTGATACATACATATATATACTTTATTTATTATTATACATGTATGTGTTCACAATCATATGGTATCTCTATATATATTAGGTGTAAGTGTTACATATATATAAGTGTAAGATGGTAAATATACATATACTTATTACTTTTCTTATTATTAGGTTTACCAGCTTATTAACTTACATAATGAACATTTACACATACATTCACACGTACATATACATACTTATATACACTTACATATACACATATGCATATATTTACATATACACACACATATATACATACAGTGTATACATGCACATACGTACGTATGCATGCATGCATGCATGTACGTCTTCATTATTTTTTTACTAATACACTCCCATATTTTACAACTAATCTCATTAATCATAATCATGAACAATTAATCTTATTAACTTTCATAATCTTAACCCTCAATCATTACTATCCCATTAATCATTAGCGATAATCTTTTATCCATTTACTTATCTAGTTTATATATCAAGATCAGAATCTTTCATTTTCGTTCTAAACCTTATTAACATACTTAATTTTATTAACTAATCATACTTTCCACCTATTCATTAATCATCTAACTTATCATAACTTAACCTAGTACTCTTAATGTACAATCTTATTAATCACATTCTAAAACCAGTTCGCTTTTATTTAAAATCATAATCATAATTTCAACAACCATTATACTTGTAACCTATTCGTAATCTTTTAAGTTTTAACCATCCTTTACATGTTATTACTACAAGATTTATGATCATAACTTAATTTAATCACACACAATCTTATTACTAATATTCATAATTCATTATTAAGTTTTCTTTTAAATTCAACATACTTAATTCATTAATCCTTAACATCTAACAACATGATCTTTACAAACCTAACATGTTAGATCTTATTATGAACTATGCCATATTCATATTCTTATAATTACTCTTTTAACTTTTTTACCCACATAAAATCATAAATTTTCTAATTATTGATAACCCTAACTTTTTATTATTCATAATACTTCATCAAGATCATACTTCATAATACTTAATATGATACTTTTTACTTGGATTATAACCATTAACATTATTCATAATAATTATCTTTACAACAATCAACCCATTCATTATTCAACTTTAACTCTTAACATAATACTTATAACAATAAACTTAAAAGAATTAATATAGGATTGAACTAGGGTTTATTAGTTATACCTTATGGATCAAAGATCAAGGATTAGTGATGGTTATGGTACGAAACAGATACAGAATCCAAGTAGCTGTAGCAACAGCAAGATCACGACCCAAATAGAGGTCTTTTGGGTCTGACCTGGTTCGACTGAACCCACAGCAGCACAGCAGTAGCAACAGCGACCCAATAGGGTTTTTCTTGGGTTCTCTTTGATCACCAGAAAATAGCAGCAACTCAGCAAACTTGGAGTGATTCTTGGGCTTGATTAATCTCGACAGCAGCAGCAGGAAAACAGAAAAGCACGCAGCAACTGGAGCAAGAAACAAGATAGTTTTGTCGACTTCACAGCAAAGAAAAACAGAAGCTGGACAGGAAGTCGTAAGCAGGCTGTTCGATGGTGGGTTTAGTCGACAGAAGAAGCTGCAGGAAGGATGAACATTTACAATTGCATGTTGTCTTTTGTGTGGTTTATCTAGTCGACTAATTTGGAAGGAAGCAGCAAAAAATTTAGTCGACTAATGCAGCAGGTTTTTGGAGAGTATTTAGTCGACTAAAAGGGGTGGTTTTGAGGGTTTATTAGTCGACAGATTAAGGAGGGAAAGGGGCTGTAACTATCGACTAACGCGCAGCAAATTTAGAGGTTTATTTGTGGTGAGTTTATGGGAAACTTGAGAGTTTATATAGGGTTGTTGAGTTTCCAAATTAAAATAGGACTCTTGGTGATCAAGGTGACAATTAGAGTTTAACTAGGACTAGGAAGACTTAGAGAACAAGCTTATGAATTCCTATTTTTTTCCTACTGGCCGATATCCTTGTGATCAATGTATTTATTTCTTTTTTTATACGGCTTTTCTTTTTATTTATGTAATTTATATATATTTTTCTTTTATTATTATTATTATTAAGGTTATTATTATAAATATTAGGGTTATATTTTATTTAATTACATTTTTATCTTATTAGTAACCCCTAACTTTTATAAATTTTATTAAGTTTCAATTAGTTTACATTAATTCTTATTTATTTCATGTCACTTTTATGTATATATATATATATATATATATATATATATATATATATATATATATATATATATATATATATATAGTTCATATTATTTATTTAGTATTAGGATTAGGGTTTAGTAGTTATTAAGTGGGGTTAGGTTTAGGGTTTTATGAACTTTCAGGGTTTTAACAATACACGCGATCATTTAATGAAAGCATAAATGCTCGTTTGTCGACATGGATAACAAACCCTCAATCGATTACACGGAGGAACAAATGAAAAACCCTAAGGGTATTTTGGAAATTTCATGATGGGAAAATGAGGGTTCTTATACTTCCCAAAACGTACGAAGAAGTTTAGTAACAACGCCCCCTAAAACCGGCACAACTGTTCTTGCCGAATTCTTCTCATTAGTGAAATCCTGAGCCAGGAGATATGCTACCTGCATATTTTGGTGATGTATCATGGCGTGCATCAGGCGCATATCGCCAATCATAACAGCGCTGCCATGTTGGGCTTTAGGGTGGAGGGTTTTAGTGATGAGGTGGTGGAGGATTTGGTGTACGTGATTGGTGAATTTGGATGCCTTTTTACTCGATTTCCATGGCCCATTATCGGTGGTGTAATCGAGCCAAAAAGCTTGGTGATCTATGTTATTCAAGGTGGTGAATCCCCTCTTGAATAGGTGAGCTGCGACGATTTATACAAATTCAAGTACTTTGCAAACCGTGCCAAAGTTATGTTATACATGTGGTTTTGGTGTCGGAGATGGATACACTCTTGATCATTATAATTTTCCTGATCAACATCCGAATCAAAACTCCAAGTAGCCATAAATTCTGCATATGGCTCATTGTATGTCGTCTCATTTAACTCAAACAACTGTTGCCAGACCCGGTGTGTTCTACCATCATCTTGAAAGATTAAGATTCCCTTGAGCTCATCAGCCCATCCACATTGTTCCAAGATCGTCCAATTGATATATTTATTACCCGCTTTAGGCCGGTTGATCCAAACTCTCATAACCGGCTCATTATCAACCGGGTTATCTTGCCCGCGGAGATAATGAGGCAACTCATACTTGTTTGGTAAAAGATTAGCCATTCTTAAGCAAAATTCAAAGTGTACCCGTGATTACAATAAATATTGCAAAAAATAAAAATTATAGCAAGTTAGTCGTAATAAGCAATTTTGAACCAAATGTGATGATTTTTAAGCATACAATGATTCTAATGACCATTTTTGATTACCTTAAATATTTTTAATCACCAAACTTGAGCTATGACATCTTAAAGTCAAAGATTAAAGCCGTTTAACCAAAAATAATCATTTTGTTCAAAACATACAAAATAAGGAAATTCAAAGAATTAGCTACATTTTCACGAGCAAATCAATGATATCATCATTTGAACTAGTTTTAAGGCAATCCTAAGTTTTAAAAACGTTTTAACTATAGGAAAAACCGTAATCCTAATTACGTTTAGTTTGACCAAAATATCAAAATTAAGCAAACAAGCCTATTTTGTTCCAAAATCAGTTTCTAAACACTCCTAATGCATCACTAAGCCTAACTAAGCTAGCAAAACATCAAATTTCCAAGAATTTCACCAAATTCTATCCTAAAACCTCAACTAGCAAATCGATAGCCAAAAACTATCCAAAATGCTTCAATCAAGCCTAAAAACTAACACAAAGCAATCACATTATGTATCTAAGCATAAAGGAATCCAAAATTGGGTCAAAAACAAGGTTTTTCCATAAAGTCAAAAATTTGACTCTAGGGGAGAATTTGAATTTTAACCAAAAAAGAGTACCTTTTATACCAAATTGACGATGGAATCGAGTTTAGGAGGCACGGGAGAATAAGATTTGAGTTTTGAATTGTTGAATTTGATGAAGATTTGAGGTTGGTGTGGTGTATGTGTGTGCGTCGGCCGTGGGCAACAGGGAGGGAAGAAGAAGAACAAAAAGAAAGAAAAAGAAAGGAGAAAAGGAAAGAAAAAGAAGAAAGAAGGTGGCCCGTGTGGCTCGCGGGCTTATTTCCCCGACCCGACTTGCACAATTTTTAACTTTTTTAGGATTTTACAATTTTAATGGGTTTAAGAAAAGATAAATAAAATTTTACCTCGAATTTTAATCCGGTTATTTTTTATATAACTAACTAAAATAAAAAGAGAAAAGACAAATAAATGGAGTAAAATTAAAATATTTTATTTTTATTAAAAATGCAAATTACACAGGTTCCACAACTAAATTCCAGAAATGAGGTGGAAAGAAAGACAAGTTTAAAGCTTCTTTGACCATCCAGAGTAAATCAGCGGAGTGTACTGAAAATATTTTAAAATCACTTAACATCTTGTACTCAAGCTTCTGTAAATCTCTGATATCGTCCATAAGTTTAACCAAAGCCCTTTTAACTTTCTTAGTGTTTGAAATTCCATCCCTTGGTCCAGTATCTCTATAATTAAGTTCGAAAAGAAGTTTTGACACTGTGTCTTGAAATAAAAGATCTTCCACGCAGTCAGGATCACCGATAGTAAATTTAAAATTTGTAGATATTTCCCTAATGATCTTCCTTTGCGGAGTTGTAAATGGAAATTTTGACATAGTGAAGATTTGCACGAGTTTTGAATATATTTCCTTTCTTTTTGCGAAGAAATTCTGATGTATTCTTTCCTCGGTAGAATCCGGAAAAGCTTCAATTAATCTTTTGATAAGAAATGAGGCTGGATCAAAGTAAAAGAAATCTCAGTTTTCATATGTTGAAATAGGGTTAGGTTTCTTGATTTCAATCCAAAATTCTAATACAGAGATCATTGCCGAGACATAACGGTTTATATGAATTGGAGAAATTTCCTTATTGGTGAAGTGAGGGAGAAAATTGACGAATGACTCTAAATCGAATTTAAAATCAATTTCTGCATCCCGATACTTGACGAAAAGGTCATCCCAACATTCTTTTAACAGTTTGTGAAGAGAACGCATCTGAGAACGCAGCTCTTTTAACAGATTGATTTGAAATGTTGAAAATGGGAAGTCTGAGGAATAGAGTTGCCTAATGAATGCTCTATAGACGTCTAACCTTCTGTTAGGAATTAACACATTTCTAATAAACTGAGCTTTTGTTTTATCAGGGTGTCGTATCTCCTTAGGATTAAATTCGAACAAGTCTGGATAATTGAAAATAGTTGAACATTCTTTCGGCATTTCATCTTCCATAATCAGGAGTTCGTTAAGACTGAGTCTCCCTTTTGGATCATGAAGAGGGTTGAATCCTGGTTCATTTGAGTAAAACTTATCCAAAAGCAATGAAATCTCTAAGTCAGATGAAATTATTCGGCTTCTTGGACTACAAGGATCAAAAGTCTTGATGAGATTCATCAGGGTTTAGATTTGTTTTAGGTTTATAAAGAAAAACTTCGCCAGTTTCCGAAGTTGTGGGAGAGCAACTGCCGTGCGCACTTTCTTCGTAGTCGGTTAAGTTTGAACTGGAAACTACAGAAATGAAAACCATAATTAATATTTTGTTTTTATAATTTTGAAAAGGGTTTACTGTAATGGCGACTTTAAATCCTATACCGAAAAACTCTCTGCTTGTTAAGCATGTGTGTTTCTTGTCAATTTATCTTTGAAACAAGTGGCCAGGCAGACAACGGAGAGGCAGGATCCTTTTGGTTCCAATATAATTGGAGACTGTTCGGAAAATCCAACAACCAAGTCCGTGTATAATTGTCTTTCTTAGACACCACCCAAGAATCTCAGATATCTTGATAGAATCAATGATTACCTTAACAGACATAAAATAAGGTCCCCGACAGCGGCGCCAAAAACTTACCTCCCTCGTGATATGGCCAAAAAGGACAGTTTTATTTGTGCGGTGTCGTTAGGCCGCGACGCGTCAGAATCAGCTACCACGGGGGCGAGTAATGGTTTTATTATTTATATTTAGCTGGGGTTCCTAGCTATAACTTACCTACTTGTCTTCCTTTTAACGAGTAAGTGGTAAATATAACTCAGGTACGTATTTTTGTATGTTTGCTCAGTAACGTGGGATAAAAGTGCCTATATAGTTAACCCTACTGACAAGATGTGATAGATTAAGACTAACTAAATAAAATAGTAATTGGACAATAAAAGTAAAGATAGATAGGTATGAAGAATAGAATTCTGAAGGGGAATTATCACAAGAGTTTAACTTCCTAGGATAAACATTAAACCTCAATCAAGTGGGCTATGAACCTAACTGGTTTGTCACTAAGAGTTTAGGCCTTGAAGATTCTAGCTAAGATGGATATCCCTACTCCCAACGTTAACCTAAAAGGTTTAAACGACCTTATGGAATGAATCCTAGGTACATGAACAAAGTGGTATACCCATAAAGGAAAGTCTCAGCTTTTCTTAATCCTAGTTGGTCTAACTAAAGCAATATCCTATCACTTAATCACTATGCTATGCCTTAACATTAACAGATGTGAAATCTTAGATATTCTAAGGTGCTGCTAATTGGGATAGAAGTCTCTCATTTGCGATCACTTATTCAACCCAGGATCATCTTACAATATCTCAAGAACATTGCTTCTAAAGCGAATCATGCTTTTGAGTAAGATAGTGTTCACTGAACTCTCTAATGCTAACTCTAATCACAACCTAAATGGGCAGCTCTTCTATGACGAACAAGTGGTTATTCGTTCGTAGGTACTATATCCCTATTGTGACGTTAAGCACACATAACTACTTACCTTGTATCCTAGGGTTGATCAGGTCCTAATACTAGGTTATAGCCACGTGAATAAGCGGAATGGGTGATCCGTAAATTAAACTTCTAAACCATCAAGGTTTCAGCATAACAGTATGATAAGTCTCAGATAAAATATTCAATATATAATAAACATTTGTAATAGATAGATAATCATGCAAGATGAAAGCAACTCAAGATAATAACTTTATTAAATTAAGGAAAGCGTTCACCGTTTACAGACGAGATCTGGACCATTACAACTGCTGACAACCTCTAGACCGCTCCTATTACAATCTTCGGCGTTCGCCTCCGGGTACTTAATTTCCTGCTCGGAGGTGAGAAGGCCTTGAAAGCTCTAGTGAGAGAAAGTGTATTGTAGTGAGAGAGTGAAGAGAGGTGTGTGGAAATTGGATGACAAAAAGCCCTTTAAATAGACTAGAAAATTGTCTGCAAACGGCTGGCAGGCCGTATTTGGCAGGCCATTTGCTTGGCAAGCCGTTTCTTGGGGCCGTTTGCTGGACCGTTTGGCAGGTCTTACCCCATACTAGCAAGCCGTATGGCAGGCCGTTTTTGGTCTGGTCAGCCTTGATTCACTGGATCGTAATTTGATTTATTGTCTTGCACCGTTTTCGCTCTAGAATCTTCGTTTTAGCTCCGTTTCTCTTGATTCTTTTTGCATCGTCTTCGTAATTATTTTACCTACAAATTTAACTGAAAAAGCGATTATTTTGCCAATAAAGCTTTGAAGTTTATGCTTTTGGGATTCAATATCGGGGGTAAAAATATGACTTTTTAGCCGATATCAGTCCTCAACCTAAGTCAAAGGTTACTAAGTCAGTAAATCGTCCCCAAAAGTTAAAAAGTAAATAAGTTAAGTCTTAAGTATCATCATCATCATCATCATCATATGTAAAAGATAAAGTAAGTTTTCATCAAGAATAGAGATCGAAACAAAGGGCTAATTTCGATCAGCTGCTACAACCTCTATACAAACTTAAATGATGCGCGGTCAGTGGAAAAGGCTCAGTATGTGAGTCCTCTTACCGCTCTCCAATTTTCAGATCCTAACTTGATTTCTTTTGACCGTAGTGATGGTTCAAGTGCGAGTAGGTCAGAAATTTCAGCACGTCATTACGATGGCGTAGTGATTTTCGGAAGGCTATAAATCCTAAACCGTATATCGAATTTAGGCGAGTCTTAAATGAAAGGTCATCTATTCGAACCGAACTATCTGGAAATAAACTTTCCAGAAGTCCCAGGAGTCTGATCAGACCCTGAAAAACAGAAAACAAATGCTCTGGTGGGTTTCTTGGTGGTTGATGCTCATCACGGTTCTCATCCTTGATGCGTATAAGCCTCAAGTGTGCAACTCTTGATGTTTTAGCATCACTTTAACCAAGGTTTAACCATCAAAACACAAAGTCAATACTAAGAAATGAAATAAAACTCATTTGTGAGTTTGAGCAAGATGATGCACCAAAGTTACATCCAGTTCTTAGTTTCGACACAAGTATAAGTTCTATTAAGCTACAAACTTTGATTCAACTAAATAAGCAAGACCTTAAGTTATAGAACTTAGATCTTAGCTAAATATTAAAGACCTTAGACTAAAAGTCTAGATCTTATCTTCTTGGTGAAACCCTAAGTCATAGAACTTAGACTTTCAATTTTTACAACACCTTAAGTCATGAAACTTAGATTTTGCAAAGTAAAATGAATGTAAGCTTATGAGCTTTTGTTTAAACAAGTTAGATGATCATAAGTTACATAACTTAGATCAAACACAATAATGAAACCCTAAGCTAGAAAGCTTGGATTCCTTAACAACACTTATGAGACTTCAAGCTAGTAAGCTTGTATCTTTTGTTAAATGAAAACACAAGTTACAAATTTAAAGTATAAAAAATTAAAAAAGAAGATCATAAGTTTATGAACTTGATCTTTTAACAAATTTTTGTAGAAACCTCAAGCTAGAAAGCTTGGATCCCTAATGTTCTTGAAGATCCTTAAAGCAAAAAGCTAGATCTTCAAGTTACATGAAGATCATAAACACAAGTCTTGATACTTTAACAAAAATAAAGAGATCTTAAGTTATAAAACTTAGATCTAACAAAGTAATGAAGATTTAAAGCTAAAAAGCTTGAATCCTTCATGTTCTTGAAGACTTTCAAATCAAAGTTTGAATCTACAAGATGTATGAAGATTCAAGTCACAAAACTTGAATCTTTGATCATGATGATGATGGTGATTTCATGAATAAGGAAAGAAAAGAAGGAAAAAGAAGTCAAGAACTTACAAGCTCTTCAAAGTTTTAGAGAGATGTTAGAGTGAGAAGCAACTAGAGAGAAAAGTGTGTGTTTTGAGAAAATGAAGTGAATTTTGAAAAAATGAAGTGGTGGTGGTGGTGTTAAGTGGCCGACGGCCAAGGGTGTTGGGGGGGACCATTTGGCTTCATGTAGAGGTGGGATGGTGTGGTCCATGGTGGTGGTACAAGGTGATGTTGATATGTTGGGTGGCATGCAACATGGTGTAAGTAGTAGTACATAAGCATGCACCAACCTTGTCTTATTTCTTACATGGGTTAGTCATTAATTAAATGGAATAACTAGTCCACTAATTAGCCCACTAAACTAGTCCATTACTTGAGTAAGTTGAGCCATGGAAGTCCATTAAAGTAAAAGTCCATTAAGGCTAACTAGTGTGCATTAGTAAACACTGAGCTTAATTAATAAACCATCAAGCCAAGTAATTGTCATTAATAAATAACAATTATGTTTAAGTAGTCATAACGCTCCAATTCTGACAAAAGTTTAACGTGTACAAAGTACATAGCTCGTTTTAAACGATAAGTGACACTAACGGTACTTAATGATACGTTGTAAGGCATTACAAAAGTAATTAACATAAATAATGATCGCAGAATATAATCTAATTCAGTAAGCACAAATACGCAGTTTCGTAAAAGTATAAAGTATAATTATAAGTCAAAAAAGTTGGGTCGTTACATTACCCACCTGTTAAAGAAAATTTGGTCCCGAAATTTTAAGCTGAGGTAGACGGTAGAGTCGGGAAAAGGTGAGGATACTTCTGCATCATTTGATCCTCTCGTTCCCAAGTAAACTCAGGTCCTCGTTTAGCATTCCAACGGACTCGTACAATTGGAATCTTGTTGTGCTTTAAAGTCTTAACTTCGCGGTCCATGACCTCAACAGGTTCTTTCACGAAGTGGAGTTTGTCATCAATCGTAAGCTCATCGAGGGGTATGATAAGTTCTGGTTCAACAAGACACTTCTTTAGAATTGATACGTGGAAGGTGGGATGAACGGAGTTCAAATGAGTCGGAATATCCAAACGGTAAGCAACGGGTCCAACACGCTCCAAGATTTCAAAAGGACCAATATATCGCGGATTTAACTTCCCACGCTTTCCGAAACGGATTACACCTTTCCAAGGTGCGACTTTTAACATTACATGGTCACCCACTTGGAATTCAAGATCTTTATGTTTAAGGTCGGTATTGCTCTTTTGACGATCACGGGCCGTCTTGAGCCTTTCTTGGATTTGAACGATCTTATCGGTTATTTCATGGATGAGTTTGGGTCCGGTGATTTGCTTTTCACCTACTTTGGCCCAACAAAAAGGAGAATGACATTTGCGGCCATACAAAGCTTCGAAAGGTGCAGCATTAATACTTGAATGATAACTATTGTTGTAAGAGAATTCGGCTAGAGGCAAATGCCTTTCCCAAGCTTTTCTGAAATCAATAACACAAGCACGCAACATGTCCTCCAAAGTTTGAATCGTGCGTTCACTTTGTCCGTCGGTTTGCGGGTGATATGCGGTACTCATGTCTAAACGTGTTCCCAAAGCTTCTTGTAAGGAACGCCAAAATCTAGAAGCAAAATGGGCATCTCGGTCGAAAATAATCGATAAGGGTACACCATGACGAGATACAACTTCCTTTATGTACAATTGTGCGAGTTTGTCCATCGTATCGATTTCTTTCATGGCTAGGAAGTGAGCAGATTTGGTAAGATGGTCAATAATAACCCAGATGGTATCATATCCGCGTACCATTTTTGGTAGTTTCGTAATGAAGTCCATCGTTATTCTTTCCCACTTCCATTGCGGGATCTCGAGTTGTTCTAGTAATCCAGATGGCCTTTGATGTTTGGCTTTGACCTTAGAACAAGCTAAACACTTTCCAACATAAATAGCAACATCCTTTTTAATATTTAGCCACCAATACTGTTCTTTGAGGTCGTGGTACATCTTACCGGCACCTAGATGAATCGAATACCTTGACTTGTGGGCTTCGTCTAGAATAAGGCTTCGTAAATCCTCATAACTAGGCACCCAAATTCTTCCGGCGAAATATCGGAGTCCAGTCTCCTTAACTTCGAATCAAGAGATGAGAATGTTCAAGCGTTTATGAGAAATATTCTCATCCTTGAGAGCCTCATCTTGGGCTACACGGATTTGGCTATTGTGATTTGTGTGAATGGTGATGTTTAAGGCTCGGACACGAAGAGGTACCATTCTTTCCTTTCGGCTCAAGGCATTGGCTACTACGTTTGCCTTTGCGGGATGGTAAAGAAGTTCAAAATCGTAATCGTTCAATGTTTCGATTCACCGTCGTTGTCTCATGTTCAGTTGTTTTTGATCGAAAATGTGTTGGAGGCTTTTGTGGTCGGTGAAGATAGTACTCTTGGTTCTGTAAAGATAGTGTCTCCACAATTTTAGTGCAAAGACAACGGCTCCAAGTTCGAGATCGTGCGTTGTGTAGTTTCGTTCATAGATATTCAATTGTCGAGAGGCGTAAGCAATAACCTTCTTTCGTTGCATCAATAACGAAAGAAGGTTAACTTCTGCTTCAGGGTTTGGAATGCCGACTCTTATTCCGTCGCCCAAACGGATTTCTTCCCTTTGTGAGTTAGCGTGGTTAAAGGTCGTGCAATCAAAGAGAAATCTTCGATGAATCTGCGATAGTACCCGATGAGGCCTAAAAATTGACGGATATGAGTAGAAGTAGTGGGAGTTTCCCACTTGCTAATGGCTTCGATTTTTGCGGGATCGACTTTAATACCTTGATCGCTTACAACATGGGCAAGAAATTGAACTTCCTTCAACCAAAATTCACACTTAGAGAATTTGGCATAGAGTTGCTCTTATCTTAAGAGCTCAAGTACGAGTCGAAGGTGTTGTTCATGTTCTTCTTCGCTTTTGGAATAAATTAGGATATCATCTATGAATACGATGACGAATTTGTCCAGATACGGCTTGCACACGCGGTTCATAAGATCCATAAACACAGCAGGTGCGTTAATTAAACCAAATAGCATCACAAGAAAATCATAATGACCATAACGAGTTCAGAACGCAGTCTTAAGGATATCGCTCTCCTTTACCCTCAACTGGTGATAACCTGATTGCAAATAAATCTTGGAGTAAACGCTTGATCCTTGCATCTGATCGAATAGATCATCAATCCTGGAAAGGGGATACCGATTCTTGATTGTCAACTTGTTGAGGTCGCGGTAATCGATACACATACGGAAAGATCCATCCTTCTTCTTTACGAATAAAACGGGAGCGCCCCAAGGCGATGAACTTGGTTGAATAAATCCACGGTCTAGCAACTCTTGTAGTTGACTCTGCAACTCTTGCAGATCGGAAGGTGCAAGTCTATAAGGTGCACGAGCTACAGGTGCAGCTCCCGGCACTAGATCAATCTGAAACTCCACTGATCTCGGTGGGAGTATTCCCGGAAATTTTTCTGGAAAGACTTCGGGAAATTCGTTCACAATCGGTACATCCTTCACGCTTTTCTCCTCAGTTTCCAACTTCTTCATATGCGCCAAAATAGCAAAATGCCCTTTTATCATGACCTTTTGTTCCTTTATACAACTAATAAGGTTCAGCTTTGGGCTACATCTCTCCCCGTAAACAATTAATGGCTCACCGTCTTCGCGAGTTATACGAATAATCTTCTCTCCACAGATAACTTCTACTTTTACTTTAGACAGCCAGTCCATGCCGACTATCACGTCAAAGCTTCCCAACTTAATGGGTATTAAATCAATCTCAAAATCCACACCAGCTAAGTTTATTATACCTCCTCGGCCAATTTGGTCAACTTTCTTAAGTTTCCCATTGGCCACTTCTACAAGAATACTCTCATCCAAAGGAACTAATGACCAATCTATCTTAGAGTAAAAATGTCTACATACATAACTCCTATCGGCAATGGTATCAAACAAGACAGAAGCTAATAGTTTATTGATAGTGAATGTTCCTATAACCAAGTCAGGATCCTCAGGGACATCTCTGGCGTTCATGTTGAAGACTCTTCCACGTGCTGGCTGTGACGACCCAGAAATTTTCGAACAAATTTAAACTTAATCTTTATATTATTCCGACACGATAAGCAAAGTTTGTTAATTTGAATCTCAAACATTTAAAACTATATTCATACATTCAGTTAACCTTTGGCTATGTCCGACGATTTACGAACAATGGTGTGTAGATATATATGTATATATATATATATGTATATATATATATATGTATATATATATATATATATATATATATATATATATATATATATATATATATATATATATATATATAAGTGTATATATAATGATTGGAAATAATAAAAAATAATTGAATCATTAGAATTAAAAATGTAAAATATTACAAGGTAAGAAAATTATTATTAGATATATATGATTTCTGTAATAATTATTATCATATGGATATTGGAAATATATATATATATATATATATATATATATATATATATATATATATATATATATATATATATATATATATATATATATATAAATTGTCAATACTATATGTTTAAATTTATGATGAGAGAATAGTATAATTTATATATATATATATATATATATATATATATATATATATATATATATATATATATATACAATACTTATATATTTAAGACAATTACATTTTCATTTTTAATATGCATATACATATTATAAAAAGTATTCATAATAAATATACAAGACATGTTGTCATATAATATATAGTGTATAATTACAATATATAATCTTAACATGTTAAGTCTAATTACAAGTTAAAAATATAATATTATTAGTACTGTCATTAATATCATTAATATTAATAATAATATTAACATTAAAACCAGTATTAGTTATATTATTGAAAGTTAATACATTTAAGTTATTTATATTACCATGAATCATGAATAATATTAATATCATTATTATTAGTATTGTTATTATTAATATTATTATTATTAATAATATTAGCAGTATGATAATTAATATTATTGTTATTAATAATATTATTGTTTTACATTTTATAGTAACTATTATAATCATCATTAGTAATAATATTATCATTACTATTATATTATTATTAATTTGTATTACTATTATTAAGTGTATTATTATATTTATATTTATTAATAAAGTCAATTATAATCTATAAATATATATACGAATATAATAATAGATATATGAAAGTATACATAGAGATTATAATTAAATACTTACACATATACCAAATATATATATATATATATATATATATATATATATATATATATATATATATATATATATATATATATATATATATATATATATATATATATATATATATATATATATATATATATATATATATATATATATATATACGTATACATATATATAGATGTATAAATACATATACATACAGTTGCAAATACAGATATTTATGCAATTTCGGATTCAAGTCGTTATTACCTCTGTTTAAATTGTCTAACTAAATGAATTATATATGAATCCAATCAGATATCATTCCAAGATCAGTTTCCCATCGACATCAGGTTATTTATTTTAAATTCCATTAATGTACTTACTGTCTGCATTTTTTTGTAAACTTCGGGCTCATGGTCTATAAAAAACAAAAATCCATCATATCAAATTATTGCTCTAATTATACGATTACTGTTTATATAGGATGCCATCTAACTCACTGCACATAAAAATTAAAACAGAAATTTGAGAAAAATGGGAGCAGGTACCCTGGTATTGAACTCAAAACACCATATCACAAATTCTAATTCAATTTCAAAAACTATTAAAGCAATTTTGTTAGAAATCTTTAGTCTAAACTATCTGCAAAGTCTCAAAGTTCAATTTTATCTATCGAGTTCAAATTTCGGAGTTAAAGTTAAATTCTAAAAAGTCAACCGAAGTGTTCATCATGAAATTTGGATTCGTTTTGATGTTTCAAGTCAAATTGATTGTACAGAAAGTTTATAATGATGATTTAAAACCTTTTTCATGAAGGAATCCTAGACTATTACAGCCTCTAAAATTGAATTTGATTTTGAGTCAATTCGTGGTTCATCAGGTTTGTTATGATTATTCTTATTTTAAGTTTTTTTTGTTAATTAATCATAACAAAACATTTCTGTTGCAATTTCTAATATAATTCAGACTTTAAAACCCTTTTGATATCTTGATTTGATCTCTAGTCAACTGAATATTGATGAGGAAGAAGATGAATTAGTTAAAAGTGAAAATGGGTTATAATAAATTAGGTGGTGTTTAATTCAGATAAAACAGAAACAGACGAGTGGTTTAGAGTGTGTTTGGGTAAGCGGGAGGTCACGGGTTGGAGCCCGGACGTGGGCAGTTATATTTTTGGAACTCTTTGTAAGGTAGTCCTCTCACTATTATTTATTATTATTATCATTATTATTCTTATTATTATTATTATTATTATTATTATTATTATTATTATTATTATTATTATTATTATTATTATTATTATTATTATTAGTTTAGAACATTTTTTTTATTATTAATACAAATATTAGTTTAAAGATTATCATTTATTATTTTTATGATTATAATTACTAATATGATTATTATTATTATTATTATTATTATTATTATTATTATTATTATTATTATTATTATTATTATTATTATTCTTATTGCTCTTACTAATATTATTATCATCATTAAAAAAAATATGATTTTTAACAATTATAAAAGTATGATTATCATTAATATTGTTATCATTAATATTAGTATCATAAGTATCATTATTATAATTATTATCATCATTAACATTAATATTAAGATTATTATTATTATTATTATTATTATTATTATTATTATTATTATTATTATTATTATTATTATAAGTATTATGAGTTGGTTACGAATATAATTAAAACGATGTGTCATGTTATAAAATACTATAAAATGTTTAAGATTTGAAACATGAAGGTAAAGTTAATAGAAGTGTTACGAAAATTCTTTTTATAAAGATGATCAATAATCATAGGTTATAATTTGAACTTGAACATGGTTATAATTATGATATAAGAATAATTATGATTATGAACTTTTAAACGAAGTATCATTAATATTGATGTTATTGTATGACTATATATCATTATAGCAAATAAATAAATATACTTATTACATACACAATAATTATATTGATGTTTCGTATGACTATATATCAAACATATTATCATAATTTTACGTACAACAAACTACGGTTTTTAAAATAATACTAATCATATATATATATATATAATTATCTTAATTATATATACAAAATAAATATATGTAACATATAAATTAAGATATAATATATATAAATAAAGTACATATCTTTAAATAGAAATTAGTATAAAATTCTACGCAACTACAAATATATATATATATATATATATATATATATATATATATATATATATATATATATATATATATATATATATATATATATATATATATATATATATATATATATATATATAATTTTGTGATTTCCATTATATGTATTAATATAAATATCAATGATATAGGTTCGTGAATCCGAGGTCCACCCTGCATTGTTCAGTATCGTCGTATGAATATTTTTACTACAAAATATTGGATACTGAGTTATAGTCCCACTTTTAAAAATCTAATATTTTTGGGATGAGAATACATGCAGCTTTATAAATGTTTTACAAAATAGACATAAGTACGCAAAACTACATTCTATGGTTGGATTATTAAACCTAATATTGCCCCTTCAAATCTGGTAACCTAAGAATTAGGGAAATGACCTCTAATTGACGTGAATCCTAAAGATAGATCTATAGGCCTAACAAACCCCATTCTGGAATTTGAATGCTTTAGTACTTCGATTTATATGGTGATTGCGATTGCAAATTGATGACATACTTGCGAGTATGCAGGGGATATTCTATATGAATTATGTTAATGTCGGTTACCAGGTGTTTATCATATGAATGATTTTTATACACTTGCGAGTGTATGATTGTTTATGAAAATGAAATCTTGTGGTCTATTAAAATTATGGAAATGATTGATTACGATAAACTAATGAACTCACCAACCTTTTGGTTGACACTTGAAAGCATGTTTATTCTCAGGTATGAAAGAAATCTTCCGCTGTGCATTTACTCATATTAGAGATATTACTTGGAGTCATTCATGACATATTTCAAAAGACGTTGCATTCGATTCGTCGAGTTCATCAAGATTATTATTAAGTCAATTATAGTTGGATATATTTTGAAATGGTATGCATGCCATCAACTTTCGATGTAATGAAAGTTTGTCATCTAAAAATGAATGCAATGTTTGTAAAATGTATAATATAGAGGTCAAGTACCTCGCGATGTAACCAAATGTAATGTATTCGTCCAGATGGATTAGGACGGGACGTTATAGGTGGTATCAGAGCGGTGGTCTTAGCGAACCAAGTCATGCATTAGTGTGTCTAACAGATAGTTGTGTAGTTGCATTAGTGAGTCTGGACTTCGACCGTGTCTGCATGTCAAAAGTTTTGCTTATCATTTTGTGTCAAAAATTACATGCTTATCATTCTTAGTCTAGACACATCTTACTGCATTGATTGTATGAATACTTGATGTGTGTGAGGTGTAGTACGAAATAGATTATATTTTACTACGAAATACTATTAAATACGATACAATTTTACACAAATTATTTATTTATTTATAGAATGGATATACCTAAACCTTGCTACAACACTTATAGGCAGTGTACTGAATCGTAGAGTAGTGTAGTTTTTAGTAAGTCCGGTTCGTTCCACATGGAGCTAGCTGAGTCTAACGCTATATTTATTTTAAACTATATTTGTATAAATATATAGATATATAAGTAGTATTATTATCATTATAAAGGGGGGTTTTACCGTTTAATGACCGGTTTGTCGATTTTAAAAATTAAGTCACAATTAAAACCTAATGTAAAATATTAAAAATAAATATAACTTAATTTAAAGCGTAAAGTAAATGACGATAAATAAAATTGCGATAAATAAAAGTGCAATAATTTAAAGTACCATAAATAAAATGACGATAAATAAAATGACGGTAAATAAAAGTACGATGAGATATAAATTAAAGGAATTATGCTTATTTAAACTTCCATAAACATGATGTTGACGTGTTGATTTTAATTTATTACCATGGGTTAATTGTCCTTTGTCCTGGATTATTCGATATGTCCATCTAGTTTTGTCAATAATATTCCATCGTTCATAATTATAAAGTGCGAGAGTCTTCGCCAAATTAACCTTATACTCGAAGTCAAATATTTTAACTAATTGGGGATTCGAACTGTAACAAGGTCTTAATAATTTGTTTAATGAATACACCAGGTATCGACTGCGTGTAATCCAAGTTTCTAATACTTTGTTAATAATTATACCAATTACCCTTGAATGTAATTCACCCCTATTTTAATGAGTCCAGTGACTATTAATCCATCCCCGTGTCCGGTCAAATGAATAATTATTAGTATTTATAGATATCCCGGCCACCGTACCCAGTCAAGCGTATGTGGTTAAATATAAATACTTCAAATTATAAATCTCTATATTAACTCAAAGAGATATCACTTAATTAATATAAAGCCCATTAATAGCCCATAATCCAATTTCCACAAGTGTCGGTCTTTTGTCCAAACCCCAATTATGGTGCAAAGCCCAATAACCCAGTCTTAATATTTAGTCCAACATCACGATTACTTCGGCTTAAATAAGCATAATAATAACTTAGCTACAAGACATTAATTTAAAAAGGTTGAACATAACTTACAATGAGTATTAATCGCGTAGTGTTACACGGACAGAATTTCGACTTACAAACTTAAAACATTCGCCACTATAACCTTATTATTATTAACTTAATATTAAAATTATAATTATAAAATATACATATAATTATATTGAGAGAGAGTGAATATCAGTTGATGAAGGTGTAAATAAAATGTCGAATTCGCTGGCTATTTATAGCACCTGACCTTGCTTTTCATCCCATGCGATCGTATGGATTTTGGTCTTGCTGGCTATGCAATCGCATGGCTACCTTGGCCAGCTCACAATGATTTGTTTTCTAGTTTGCCGATGTTTTATTTAATTATATAATATAATATATATAATTATATATATATATATTATATTATATTCATGTGCATAGTTGACTTGTAATTTTAGGCCCGTTGCATCGCGAGTTGACAGTTGGTTCTTGTCCCGGTTCCGGATTTTCAAACGTCCTTTCGTACTATTTAATATCTTGTACTTTGCGTTTCGCGGCTCGTACTCTTGTAACTTTTAGACGTTTCTCAGCAATAATATCAACCAATTGGATTGTACTTTGTACTCTTTAGCTTTTTGGTCGTTTGCGTCTTCAAACCGTCGAATCTGTCTTTTGTCTTCAGCTTTTATTATTTAAACGAATATCACTTGTAAATAGAAAAATTGCAACTAAAAGCTTGTCTTTCTTGAAGGTTAATGCTATGAAATATATGTTCGTTTTTAGCATTATCAATAGTGCATAGACAAAGTTCGTATCTTAGCGTATCTGCTAATTCATATCTTAGCGTATCTGTTACTGTAAACTTTTCCTACTATATTCCATAAATTCCCTCCAAAATCTGCGGGATCTTCTGTACTATATACAAGTATTCTATGTAATTATAATATCATCCGATATCCGAAAATCATTTCATATCAAAAAATCCTTTATTCAATCGTACGAAATGGAACTCGCCACTAGTTCAAGTTCCTCAGATTCCGATATGGAGTTTCACTCGAGCTCCGAAAATAGTGTGACCGAAATGGATCAACCAATTAGCCATCATCTATTCTGGATGAACTGGGGATGGGTTCGTAGCCTACTTAATCATTGGAGACGCGAAGAAGGCGATCCCTTCCATCAACAGAATTCACCTCTTGACGATGACCCTGAAGCACTTACCGAAGAACCTGTACATAATACCATTTTCTCTCTCATTTCCAGAGTATCTCTCGTCATGATTATATATTATCTCAAATTCTAGATCTTATTCATCCACTCATTCGAACCGACAATCATCCCGGTGTAATAGAAGAAGCTAACAAGCTTCGCGCTCAGGTAGTGGCTTTGGAGAATATGGTGCAAAGGTTACAAGCACCAGCAGCAGCACCGGCAGCAATAGTACCACCATCAACAACACCAACAGTGTCATCAGTAACAGCACCAGTACCATCAACAATCCATGCCTCAACATCTCATTCTGTACCTCGAGCATAATCTTTGTTCTACATCTTGTTCTACATCGATTAATTTTCGTTCTACGAATCGTTCTATATCATTTATCTTCATTGAACATGGCGATTATGTAATCTCTAAAGTCTTAGAGATTATTTATTCTAGCTCAAATCGAAAAGCAAATGAGATTAATATCATATTAATTCATTAAATCCATGATTACATCTGAAGAAATATATATATATATATATATATATATATATATATATATATATATATATATATATATATATATATATATATATATATATATATATATATATATGTTTTCATAAAGATTGTAATTAAAAATTCTTTTATACAAACTGTTAATGGTAAAAATATTTTAACGGGTAGGTAATACCCGAGGAATATTTAGATTTCACATTAATATGTTACACTGTATATTCTTCGAATCTGATTCAACAGTCATTTACTATCCTACTTACATCCACAGATATACGAATCCGTTCACCACAGAATAACCATTTTCATTCAATTTCATATTAGGATTTTGACTTATCAGAATCTAACAAGTGGCATAATGAAGAAAACAATTGACAAAATAAAATTTGTTAGAAACAAACAAATTAACTATGAGAAATTTTGTTAAGAATTCACGCTAACAAAATCCTAGCTAACTGTTCCTAGCTAACTGTTAATTCCTTATTACATTTATTTATCGCAATTTATTTATCGCAATTTTAATTCTCGCAATTTTATTTATCGTCATTTAATTTCTGTTATTTATTTTACGCACTTTATTTATCGTCATCTAATTACTGTTATTTACGCATTTTAAATATCGGGACACGTATACAATGTTTTGACATATCATATTGACGCATATATATATATATATATATATATATATATATATATATATATATATATATATATATATATATATATATATATATATATATATATATATATATATATATATATATATATTATTTGGAATAACCATAGACACTCTATATATGGTAATGTTCGAGTTAGCTATACAGGGTTGAGGTTGATTCTAAAATAATATATATACTTTGAGTTGTGATCGAGTCTGAGACATGTATACAATGGGTCACGATACGTATTAATTAATTCGAATATTATATATTAAACTATATATAAATTATTGAATTACTAATTGTGGACTATTAACTGTGGACTACTAATATTGGACAATTAAAATGAATTAAAATATTGATTATAACATATGAAACTAAACATTTTTTCAAATTTGCCACTTGATTTCATCTTAAACCTCAATTGTATCTTGACGATTACAATCTGCGTTCAAACCTTTCATGATTCTTGAAAACATCTCAAACGACAGGATGAATCAACCGCACATCATCTACGGAAGAAAAGATTTATGCGTATAGTTATGCACCTGAAAAACTAAACTGAGTAAACGTTTAACACATAGCTGTGCTAATTCTTTTAGTGTTGTTATTACCTAAAATAACTTTGCAATCCCTTTCCAAAGTAGCCAATTTTGTCACAGCTCCAACAAGTCAACTTTGACTTTTCAGTCAGACTAGTCTTATTATAACCTCGATGCATACGTTGCCCTTTCGCCATCGTAACCGGGAAACATTTTATATTCCACCACATTATCAACAGATGTACCATCACCTTCGGTTTTAGTCTCTCTGAAAGACATCCATATTATTCATGAAACCTCATCATGTACTCACCTACATCCTGTAGCAATAATTGTCATACCAACTACCAGGAATCATCAATCATCAATCTCGAATCTCGCAGCGTTACTACATTAACAGTTATATGTATACCTAAAACATTTATCTCTTATGATCTTCCATTCTGAAATTCTGAAAAGGACCTAGTCCACGAATCAATACCCTAAATTTTGAAAAAAAATTTAATGAAGCAGCAGAAACTGTAGACAATTGTAAACGACCTTAACCATCGAAAGTGTGATAATAAAGAATAATATGTTGGCAAAGCTCAGAAAATTTGGTACTGAAAAATGGGTTAAGCAAACCATGAAGGAGACCAAGGACAAATACAAGGACCAAACCCTGTATTTAAAGAATCCTAATGATCCTGTATCTGATGAAATCTTTAGCGAATACCTTACTCCTTAATCACTCAAAACCATTGTGAATGAATTTCTTCATCACACTTTGAATCTAAAATTCTAAGATATTATCGTATCTTTCATTGTAAATATCCTCAATATTTCTGAAGATATCTTCATAAATATTCTCGTCCGATATTAATTATCTCTTCGTGCTATCTGTGTTATATCATAAAATTAAACTGTTTTAGTTTCTAAATCTCTGAAAACTTAGAGTTTGAATTATGAATGATTTTGAAGTAGTGTTGGAAATTGATGCATGAGTTAGTATAATATAATAACACTTGATCAACGTGATTATATTACAGTAAGTCATGCTGAGTTTCTAATGGAACGTGATGATTCACATATCATAACGTCATCATGTGCCATATTACACGACTCTTACATTCTACCAAATCTCCAAACAGATCGAGAACATATCTTCCTGATAGTTCTATCTTATCTCTTGAATTCTAGTAATTTAACCAATCAAGATCATGCTATTTACAAAATCTATCTTAGAACATTAACTCTGTTCATTCTAAAATTCATATCTACGAATTTTGGACCATTTTTCGCTTGACTTAAAGTCGGGAAGAGAAAACAAAAGGATGGAACTCCAAAATATAAAAGAATTGAAGAGAATGGAATTATAGTGAAATATCAGATAGAGCAATCTAAACAGATTATTACATTTAATCAAAGCGGATTCTAATTTCCTTAATTACCGAAGAACCAAATCTTATTACGAAGATTTCCTCTAAATCCCTTGAATTTCGGAAATCCACCGTGACTACATCAAAAGTTAAATCTCTATCTCAATCTTTTGTGATAGCTTCACTTGTACTCTTTGAAATGACCCGTTCATATACATTATAAATGATTCACAATAGTTGATTACATCGCGAGGTATTTGACCTCTATATGATACATTTTACAAACATTGCATTCATTTTCAAAAGACATTATTTACATCAAAAGTTGATGGCATGCATACCATTTCATAATACATCCAACTATAATTGACTTAATAATAATCTTGATGAACTCAACAACTCGAATGTAACGTCTTTCGAAATATGCCATGAATGACTCCAAGTAATATCCTTAAAATGAGCTAATGCACAGCAGAAGATTTCCTTAATACCTGAGAATAAACATGCTTTAAAGTGTCAACCAAAAGGTTGGTGAGTTCATTAGTTTATCATAATCAATCATTTCCCATTTATATAATAGACCACAAGATTCTCATTTTTCCATAAATCTCATTACACTCGCAAGTGCATAAAAATCATTCATATGATGGACACCTGATAACCGACATTAACATAATGCATATAAAATATCCCCCGCATACTCGCAAGTATGTCTTAAATATTAGCAATCGCAATCACCATTTAAATCGAAGTACTAAAGCATTCCAAATTCCAGAATGGGGCTTGTTAGGCCCATAGATCTATCTTTAGGATTGGCGTCAATTAGGGGTCATTTCCCTAATTCTTAGGTTACCAGACTTGAAGGGGCGATATTCAATTTCGATAATCCAACCATATAATGTAGTTTCGATTACTTGTGTCTATTTCGTAAAACATTTATAAAAGCAGCGCATGTATTCTCAGTCCCAAAAATACATATTGCAAAAGCATTTAAAAAGGGAGCAAATGAAACTCACAATATTGTATTTCGTAGTAATTAAGCATATGATGGCATTGAACAAGTGCAAGGTTGGCCTCGGATTCACGAACCTATATTAATTATATATATTTATATGTTTGATCAATATCTGTCTAACAATTTAGGTCAAGTTGTAGTGTATCACAATCCTAATGCTCGAGACTAAATATGCAAAAGTCAACAAAAGTCATATTGACCAAAATGTCTTCCAAAATTTATACATGATTATTATATAGTTCAAATATAGTCGTTTTATATATTTAAATATTTTTAACAAATTTTATTAAAGTAAATAATATAGTTCTTTTATTAATAAATAAAATTTTATATTAAAATTTATATAATAAAAATATACTTTTATATATCTTAAGTAATAAAATTTATAAAGTTCATTTAATATCATAAAAATAATATGATAGGTATTATTAATTTAATTATATTATACGTAGTAAAATATCTTTGTATCACATATTTATTTGATAAAATAATATTGATAATAATAATAATAAGTAAAAGTTATATTATTTTATAATAATTATTATTATTGTACTAATAAAAATAACAATAATTATATTTTCTAAAAATGATAAAATGATAATTTTTATTAATAATAGTACTAAAATGATAATAATAATGATATTTCATATTAACAATGATATTTTTATTAAAAATAATAATTTTAGTAAAAATGATAGTTTTAATATTAATAATACTTTTAATAATAATAGTAAAATAATGAAAACGATATTTTTTCTTTAAATCAATATCTTACAATATCTTAATTTCATCATGATACTCATACTCATTATTTCCTAATCGCTTCGTTTAATAGCTTTTAGTCGTCTTTTATATCGCGTTCATATTAATAATGATAATAGTAATCATAATAATTAGATGTTACTAATATTAGTTTTAATTATAATACTACTAATAATAATAATAATAATATTAATGATAATACTAATACCTATTTGAATGATAATAATAATAATAATAATAATAATAATAATAATAATACTAATTATAACCTTAACAATAATAACGATAATAATAATAATATTAATAATAAAAATAACAATAATATCTTTTATTAATAACGACAATGATAATAATAATAATAATAATAATAATAATAATAATAATAATAATAATAATAATAATAATAATAATAATAATAATAATAATAATAATAATAATAATAATAATAATAATAATAATAATAATAATAATAATAATAATAATAATTAGATTATAATGATGAAAATAACGACGATAATAATAATACCTTTTACAAAAATTCAATTGACTATAACTTCTAAACCGTTCATCGAAACCATTCGATATCTAAATGAAAAGTTCTCAATTTTTCGCTAGCTTTTCAACGACATGCATATCATATACCTTATATTAATAGCATATGTATTTAATTCAAGATTTGACATAACCTATCTAATGACAATAACAAACGTATAAGCATGCATAATCCTATATACTCGAGCACTAGTCAGGGATACACTTATAATATATAAAAGTTAAGTTATGAGTGCTCACGTATCAATATTGAGATTCAATATTGCAGGAAAAGTACGTAGACGCAACGGGGATGATAAACACTAGTTTGACTCACGAGCAATACTCCCGAACCATACCCATAACCTCCATAGCTATAACTCATAATTTCCTTAGCTCTATCCCGCTCGAAAAACAATTTTGAAATCACTCGGACAACACTCCGTCGTAATATTTTATGTATACTAATAATATCTTGAAATAATACGGAGTATATATATATATATATATATATATATATATATATATATATATATATATATATATATATATATATATATATATATATATATATATGTAAATCGATTGAAAGAATTTAGAGAAAAATATTTTCATGTTTCTATGAAATAATGAAACCTATTGAATTCTATTTATAATAGATTTTTAAATTATCAAAGTGAATTATTAAAGTATGAATTATTAAAGTGAATTATTAAAGTATGAATTATTAAAATGAATTATTAAAGTATGAATTAGTAAAATGAATTATTAAAGTATGAATTATTAAAGTGAATTATTAGAGTTAAAGTAAAGTAAAAATAAAGTAAAGGTAAAGTTTAAGTATAGTAAAAGTATAAAACTATGTACGTATAATACGCGTATAAATATATATAATATTAATTTAAATCGTTATATATATTTAATAAAATAAATTATAAATATCGTTATCTTTATCATACTGGTTAAGTAATGAGTTGTCAAAAGTGGTTCTAGATATTTATAAAAGTTATATACGTTTTAATAATAAAGTTCTTTTTTAAACTGAAAACGTTTTTGTATGTTTGAAACTAAATCAAATAAATATGATAATTTTGTTTTCTAAAACTAAATATATTTAAGAATCATTTTGTTTAAAGGTTAAAATAATGGAAATTGTTATATCATCAAATATTTTAGAAAAGTAGAATCATATATATTCATAATAGGTTTCAAGTTTTTAAATTACAGTCTGTTGGTGAAGTATGGGATAAAGTCTAAAGGTTAAATAAACGTATGAAATCATCTTAATGAAAAATGTCGAGTTACTTAACTTGTCAATATCCAACATCTAAGTTATTTACACTCCACGTTCTTACTTATAAATCACTTTACCATTTTCCGAATGTTGTCAAAAAGAATAGATTTCTTAAATCACAGTGGACCTCATAACATGGACCCGTAATCATATCACAATGTATCTGATAAATTAATCATTTGATATTATCTTCTAATTCCATCGATAAACATATTGAAACAAATACGCTCGTGTAAAGTATTATACGTTTAATACTTTATTAATATTCTCAAGTTATAATATATATATATATATATATATATATATATATATATATATATATATATATATATATATATATATATATATATATATATATATATATAACGGTTCGTGAATCGTCGGAATTTGGTCGAGGTTATAATGAATGTGTGAACACAGTTTAAAATTCTTGAGATTTAACTTAACAAACTTTGCTTATCGTGTCGGAATAATATAAAGATAAAGTTTAAATTTGGTTGGAATTTTACGGGTTGTCACAGTACCTACCCGTTAAAGAAATTTCGTCCCGAAATGGTCATGGCTGACAATAAGTATGTTTTCATGACGTATACGAGTTGGAAATTAGAGTTTTATTATCATCAAGTAATATAGATAAAGCAATATGATTTTTGTGAAGAGTACGAGTGAAGTTATCACAAAAGAATGAAATGAGTAAATGCACGTTCTTTTTAACCAATGACATAGTCACGGTTGATATCCGGAATTCAAGGAATTTAGAGAAAATCTTCGTAATAAGATTTGGTTCTTCGGTAATTAAGGAAGTTAGGATCCGCTTTGATTAAATGCGATAATCTGTTTTGATTGTTCTGTCGGATATTTTACTATAAATCCACCCCCTTCGTTTCCTTGTAATTTACACCTTCTATTCTTTCTCCCTTAACTCATATTTTAAAGTATTCGTCAATATGCTCCATCCAGTACTGATTCTTGATATACTTCTCACTTTCATATCTGTCATTCTTCTCTTTCTTCTACCATCGGAGGATTTTATTTATTTCTACTATTACCTTGGGGTTATAGTAATTTTAATACTCCAGTGCCTCTACGTGGCAATACGTATTGATATGCACGTTTTGTAATTTATGTGTTGTTGTCGAGCTTTATATTTTCTTTTATATTCAAGAGTTCCATGCTTTTGTCTCCCCTTCCTGACTTCAAGTCAAGCGAAAAATGGTCTAGAATTTGCAGGTATGGATTTCAGAATGAATATAATTAATGTTCTAAGAAAGAAATTGTAATGACAAAATCTTGATTTGTCAAATTACTAGAATACCTCGGACAAGACCGAATCATCAAGAAAATATTTTTCTTGATATTCTTAGCGGTTAAATAGAATACCAGAGTCGTGTAACATGGCACATGATGATGTTATGATCTTTAAATCATCACGTTCCATTTAGAAACTTAGCATGACTTACTGTAATATAATCACGTTGATCAAGTGTCATTATATTATACTAACTCATGCTTCAGTTTCCAACACTACTTCAAAAACATTCTTATTTTAAACTTGAAGGTTTCAGAATTTAGAAACAAAAATAGTTTCTTTTATGATGTAATACAGATAGTGCGAAGAGGTAAATGATTTCGGATAAGAATAATTATGGAAATATCTTCAGAAATATGGAGGATATTTATAATGAAAGATACGATGATATCTTAAAATTTCTAATATTAGAGGATGATGAAGAATATTGTCCTCAAGGGTTTAGAGTCAGGACAGGGCCGGACCTAGGGTAGGGCCACAGGGGCGACTGCACCCGGGCATCACATTTTAAGGGGCATCAAATCTGGAGTTCTGAGTTTTTTTTTTAAGTGCAGTTGAGTTTTTTTTGTAAGTTCAGAGGATAAATTTCATAGCGGGAAGGGAGAGGAAGAAGGAAAAGTCAAAAGTTGAAAAGAGAAAAATTCTTTTGTTCCTTGATATTGTAAACCTTTTTTTTTCTTTGTCAGATGTGTTAATTTTATTAAAATTCAACATATCGTATAACAATATAGTGTATTGTACAATCACGTATGGATTTTGAAATTCTAGTCTAGCAATAGAGGTGCTATAATAATGTGAATTCATAAAATAAGTTTACTGATTTCTTAATATAATACTCCATAGTACTACTTAATTTTTATATTTTCTTTAATTTAATTATTTCTACATGGAACAAAAGTCCTTTTTTCAAAGTCCTATTTTATTGGTGTGTCACACACACTATAAAAATTTTAACTAGGCTCGAAGTCATCACTTTTATCGTAGTTTGATCTCATCAAATTGTCATACTAAATTTATTTTAAAAAAATAACGTGAAAATGAGTTATATAAGTTGATTAGCTTTCGAACAATTGTTTATAAATAGAGTAGGGGGCATTATTTGATCGATTCGCCCTGGGCAACAGAACACTCAAGATCGGCCCTGAGTCAGGAGCAAGGTATTCATTAATGACTTCAGTAGATACTGAATCATTTGGATTCTTTGAAGGCGGTTTAGTCTTTGTGATTTGTCCACAGCCTCCTTCATAACTGGCTCAATCCGTTTTCCAGTTCCAAACCTTCTCTTTTTCTGAGCTTTGCCAACACACTATTCTTTATCATCAAACTTTTTACTGTTAAGGTCGTTTACAGTTTTTGCTGCTTCATCGGTATTTTTTTCAAAATTTCGAGAACTAGTTCGCAGTTTAGGGTGTTTTTCAGAAACTTCACATTCGAAGTATGTAAGTCCAGGAGATAGATGTTATATGTGCACATATAACTGTTGGCATAGACATGCTGCGAGATTTTAAAATACTGATTGCTAATTCCCGATGATTCGTATGGGAATTCCCGTTACAAGATGCAGATGAGTAAATGATGGGTTTTTGATGATATTTCGGAAAATCCTAGATCATTACGGTTGCTGATAAGTTACTGCTAATGTAGTGGAATATAAATGGTTCCCCGGTAACGATGGCGAAAGGGCAACGTATATATCAAGGTTATAATAAGGTTAGTCCAACTGAAAAGTTGAAGTCGACTTGCTGGAGCTGTGACAAAACTGGCTACTTTGAAAAGGGATTGAAAAGTTATTTTAGCTAATAAATGCCAAAGGGTCTGGCACGGATACGTGTTAAACTATGACTTTGGTTTCAAGAGTTTTTCTGTCTAATGACCCGTCCTAATCCATCTGGACGAATACATTACATTTGGTTACATCGCGAGGTACTTGACCTCTATATGATACATTTTACAAACATTGCATTCATTTTTTTTAGAAGACAAACTTTCATTTCGATGAAAGTTGAAGGCATGCATACCATTTCATAATACATCCAATTATAATTGACTTAATAATAATCTTGATGAACTCAACGACTCGAATGCAACGTCTTTTGAAAAATCTCATGAATGACTCCAAGTAATATCTCTAGAATGAGCAAATGCACAGCGGAAGATTTCTTTCATACCTGAGAATAAACATGCTTTCAAGTGTCAACCAAAAGGTTGGTGAGTTCATTAGTTTATCGTAATCAATCATTTCCATAATTTTAATAGACCACAAGATTTCCTTTATTCAATAAACATACACTCGCAAGTGTTTAAAAAATCATTCATATGGATTGAACACCTGGTAACCGACGTTAACATAATGCATATAGAATATCCTCAAAACAGAAATCCATCTGTATTAATAACTCGAAGTACTAAAGCATACCATTTTCCAGTATGGGGGGAGTTAGTGCCCGTAGATCTACCTTTAGGATTCGCGTCAATTAGGGTGTATGTTCCCTAATTCTTAGGCTACCAAGCTAAAAGGGTGATATTCGATTCGATAATCCAACCATAGAATGTAATTTTCGAGTACTTGTGTCTATTTTGTCAAACATTTATAAAAGTAGCGCATGTATTCTCAGTCTCAAAAACATATATTGCAAAAGCATTTAAAAAGGGAGCAAATGAAACTCACAATACTGTATTTTGTAGTAAAAATACATATGTCGACATTGAACAATGCAGGGTTGGCCTCGAATTCACGAACCTATATCATTTATATATATATATATATATATATATATATATATATATATATATATATATATATATATATATATATATATATATATATATATATATATATATATATATATATATATATATATATATATATATATATATTAAAACACATAATCGTAACTGAACAAATTTATTTATTATATCTTTAATTTATATATTATGTATGTTTAATTTGTGTATATATCCCTAATGGTTAATATTTTGATAGTTATATTAATATATTCATATTTATATACATATTTGTTTAATGTTATATTTAAAAAAAATCGATAGTTTGTTATTTATATGTATTTATATAAATAATATTAATTGGTTTAATATATATAGTTATGTGAAATGTTTAATATAATTATAGTACGAATATATTTTATATAAAAATATCTATCTGTTTTAAAAAGTAGTTTTTGATATTAATAATGATAATATTAATAATCATATTACTTAATAATTATACTTATATTGATAATAATATTAGTAATAACAATAATAATAATAATTGTAATTATTACTAGGGTTATGATAATAATAATAAATGATAACTAATACTTACATTAGTAATAATAACAGCAATAACTAATGTTCGTAATACTTAATATAGATAATTCGGATACTTAATGATAATAATAATAATATCCTAATCATAATAATACTTATATCAATATTACTAATACTAATAATAATAACGCTAATAATATTTAATGATGTTACTTGATAACAAAATGATAATAGTATTAATCATAGTATTTATTTTTACATAATAATAATGATAGTGCATATATTAGTCGTTAATAATAATAATAATAATAATAATAACAAAAATAACAATATTCCTACTTATAACTATAATCATACTAATAATAATGATAATATCAATAATACTTGATAATGTTAATAATTGGTAACTTTTATGAATACACCTATATTAGTAATAATAATAGGGATAATAGTAATTATAAATATAATACTTGTAATGATAACAATAATTAATATTATCAATAACAATAATAATAATAACAATAATAATAATGATTAATAATAATAATAATAATAATAATAATAATAATAATAATAATAATAATAATAATAATAATATTAATAATAATAATAATAATAATAATAATAATAATAATAATAATAATAATAATAATAATAATAATAATAATAATAATAATAATAATAATAATAATAATAATAGAACAAATAATAAAAACTACCTTAGAGGCTCCTTTTAAAAAAAATGCTCGAAGTGGGACTTGAACCCATGACCTCTCGTAAACCCGACACTCACCCTAACCATCCTTCTTCCATCTGCTATTCTGATTAAACTGTAACCCAATTTGTTATAACCCATTTAGTTTCCTATTCCATTTCTTCTTCTTCATTATGATTTTAAATCTATCCAAATCAATTCAACAACTATACAATTGATTTACCAGTTTATTTTATAACTTCCTATTAACGCAAAAACTTTAATTAATCGGATCAAAAATAAATAAATAAATAAAAAGATCAGTAGCTTCTGCTCGTCGTTGCTTTAAAAAAAATTGATTTTTGAAATGTAAAACGTTTTACAAAATGGTTACAACATAAAATATGTTTCAAATGATCCATAAAAACTTGAACAATCATCAATTTAACAGACTATATCAAAACAAGTTCGAATTTTTGGCAAGAACTAAACTGTTGACTTTTTCGAAATTAGGTTTCACTCAAAAATTCGAAACCAATAGAAAGAATTAGAGTTTGAAATTTTGCAGATAGTTTGAGTAAGGGATTCTAAACACAACTGCATTTTTACAATGTGGGATTTGATTAAAAATCGAATTTTTGCCAAAAAGTTGAGGAACAGAGTTAGCGAGCTGTTTCTTTTTTTTTTTTTTTATTTTAACTGATTTATCAGTCATTGTTTGTTGTAGTTGTTATTGATAGTGGAAGGAAATTTGTATGTCTCCATTACAACAGGATTTGATAAATTTTATAGTGAAGACTCGACAGACAAGATTAATCAAGGAAAAAAATATAAAAAGAGGATTACGACCCCTAACAGATTTTAACTTCACCTCATGGAAATCGAATTTTTTTGTACTAGATAGGATTAAGACTTGTAATAATTTAGGACAGAAACAATATTAGAGTAGTGTGATCTTGACTCCAACAGCAAATATGATTCTGTATAGTTTTATTCATTATTAAAATTAATATTTATTATTAGTAATTATAAACAAATATATTAATAATAATAATATTATTAGTATTAAAAATACTGATAATTATGATAATAATAATAATAACATTACTAATCAAAATAATACTAATAACAATAATAGAAATATTAATGATGATAATAATATTACAAATACTAATATTAATAATAATAAATAATGGTAGTTATAATAATAATTATAAAAATGGTAATGATCATAATATTAATGATAATAGTAAAAATAATAATTTTTAATGATAGTGCTTTATAATAATACTAATAATAATAAGTTTCATTTTTCATATCTATATAATATATATTCTAATTATAACAATACAAATAATAATACTAACATTAATATTAATATTAATACTAATAATGAGAGTAATACCAATAATATTGATATAACACTTTATCCTTATCAATTCTCATATTTATTTATTATGTATTTAATTAATAATATTAATAATACTGATATCAATATTAATATTGAAAGTAATATTAGTAATATTAGTAATATATCAAACTAAATGCATTAAATTTCATATCTATATAAGTAATACTGATATTAATGAAAGTAATTATAACATTACTATAACAACTATATTTTAACTTA